>NC_072732.1:92076459-92283235 GCF_026930045.1 Uloborus diversus | reverse complement strand
GGAGATATAAGCGGCCACTCAGAGCGCACTCAATTTATTTTTTATAGACCATATAGATCTCCATAGAATATAAAATAAACAAATAATGATTTAGTGAAAACTAAATCTTTAGCGTGGCCACAAATATGTATTAAAATGTGTTATCGGTAAATAATATTGCCATAAACAGTTTGGAAAATTTCTTGAGAAAAATAGTAATCAAAGCCATTTTAGTACTATGCGCAAAATAAAGACTCACTACCTTGTAATGTAATTTACAGAACATGTTTCAAAGAATGACAATGAACGTTGCCCGTTATCTTCTTTAATCGTAGAAAAAAACAAAATTTAAAAAAAAACTACCAGTTCAGTTCATTTGCTCTCTTATCAGATAATGCTAATAACATTTTTCAATTTTTTTCTAGTTTGATATGGAACTCATAGGATATATTGAACTCATAGGATCTTATATTTAACACGCTTTTGTACTTTTTTCGCCTAATCCAGAAAATTATTTTTAAAAAATGGAAATAGAAGATACATTTTAAATGTTTTAGCATTCTAACTTTTGTAGTTTAGTTCTTCATTAGACCACGCCCATAATAAGGTATTTTTGACTCGTTTTCTAATTGCTGAGAAGCATTTACTTGTGGAGACAAAATCAAACTTATGTGCAACAAAAAATTTTCGCCAATTAGCTTTCAAAAATTTTGAAGTATTCAATTTTCGTCCATGAGGATTATCTTCAAAATTCCATTCACTTTGAAAAAAAAAACACGTTATGCTTTCCCGCAGCAATGCCTCTTCCTGTTGGGAAAATCGAAATCAACTCCGACCACAACCCAATAAGTCGCGGATATAATTTCATTTCAGAAATGACATTCAATAAATGTTTGCAGTTCGTTCTCTAATGTCTTAAATCCACATTTCTGGCTCGCCAATGCAATAAGGGAAGTGCTTTCTCTGTGTTTGCCAATGAGGTCCGACTTGAAACTTTTTGTTTCGGCGTATAAAGGGCACTATTTCGATATTTTATTCCTTCGGTTAAAAAATGCGGAGTTTGAAATTACTTCTAAGTTAAAATAAAAGTTATAAGAATCACTTTAAAGTTAATAATAGTGCAAAAATTACCTTGAAATGACAAGAGTTTAATTAAGATTGCAATTTATAAAATGAAGCACTTATGTTTAGCTTAACTATTTAGAACACATTTCAGTGATACTTCAAATAAATATACCGAATTGTGTGTGTGTAGCAGTCAGTTCAATAAAGAAAAATAAAATTTTCACTTGACTCGAAAATATTATTAACATGGATATGTTTCCATAAGGCAAGCATAAACAGATGCTTTTTCTCAGAACTTTTCTGTGTATGTAATTAAGGGGGGAAAAAAGAAGAAAAGAAAGAAACATCAAGTCCCTAACATTTATTTGAATTTTGACAACTTGAGTTCAAATTATGTTTGTCGCAATCACAATTTGCTATAGGATCCTACTAGTCACTTTCCTGTTTCTACAAATAAAATGGAATGGAAACGGAGAAAAATTTTGCACCCGTCGTACTAAGACTTTTTTTTCTAGATTAGGTACTACGAGGAATACCCATAAAAAATAAATGGAAAAGAGGATGTGGTAGTAAAGATATGGTTATTATAGACTCTTATCATAAAGATTACATTTATAGCAAATATCGTTATGGTATTTTAATTTCATATCCATGTCAATTAGTAATCTGGAAATTGTGTATTTGGATGAAGTTTTGCTATTTACATTCATCTATATAGGTGGTTTTTCCAGAACAAACATTTTTTTTTACACTAAAACCCCAGTTTGTAAAGCAATATCTGCTTGAGTAAAGCCTTGCAGAAAAAAATGATGAGTGAATGAACGCTACCCACAGGCGATTTATAACCATGACGACAAAAAGTAGTCTCTCAAAATAAATATTAAAAACAACGAACTAGACATTATCATACTAGTTTGAAAAATCAAAGGAACATCAGCTGAAGGCAAGTGAGGATAATAAACAATTCGTATTTGCGCGAAAAAAAAAATTAAAAAAAAAGACAAATGCCCACGAAAAGTTGAGAAAAATACAATGAATGTTAGGTGTAAAATAATATCTAGTTAGCAACCCAGCTGAAATTTATATTTCAAACACAGCTGCTAAAATTTCCGAACGGCCGATCAACTAACAGTGAAGTCGCGACACTTTTAGGCTTAGTTAAAGTATTTTTATGAAACTGTTAAATGTATATTTACAAACTGATGTATATATAGTTATTTGATGCATTATTTATCATTGAAGCAGTAAATGCTGCAGAAGATTTTTGTATTTAACCTTTTGTCTTTTGGTCGTCTTTCTTTCCCAAGTCAGCTCTTTACTCTAAGTCAGATTTCGACATCCGGTTTGACAAGTCAAGGGTTAAAATCTAAAAGCAAGGTGATCCTTTTGAGTCTGGCCTGATCTCTGCAGAAAGAATCTAATTTTTTTGCCCCTTGCCTGCGTTTCCAGTTCATGGCAATGATCACAACAAGGTAATGATGCTACCCTTTCACTCTTAATTGTTTCCGTCAACTGCTCTTGCTAACCTTTTTTCTATTCATGATTCTCCGCCTTACAATAGACCAGAAAATTGTCGTTTTGCGTTACGTTACCTAAATTTTCCTATTGGATGGAATAGCAACCTTTCACCTCAAGCGACTCGGTCATGAAACCTGGCAAGAAAAGTAGGCGAAGACCGCCTGTATTGGACCCCCTAATCACAAGAGTGATTACCGTGTCGCTAAATGTGAAACAAAAAAAAAATAATAATAATAAAAAAATAAAAAATAAGGTATCTGAAGTCAAATTTAATTAGGAACTGCCATAGGTACTTACATTATCTGTAAATATGACGATATTTTTTAAAGAGGTTATTTTTGACTAAGTAGCAAAAGTCCAATTTAGGAATATATGCACCTATATGCTTCCTAGATTGGACCGTAATAGTAAATGATGTAATCACTTGCATTTGAAATGTACAATCGTTTTACAGGATTTGCAGTAGAATGTCCTTTGCTTTGGACTAACTTGGCGCAGTGTTGATGAACACACTGATGGCATTTCATACACTAAATTATGCTTTGCACATCATCTCTATGGCAAATATTGGAAGTCCAGTTGTTTTGTGCGGTTTTTTGCTCTTTCTTTTGCGGCATTTTTTATTCTGTGTCCTTTTTCTGTGGCGATGAAGTTAGAACGTTTATCCAAAGTAGGTTGTAGGTTGCCTTCTTCTGCCTTCCATTTTTTATGCAAAGGTAATATGTGTGCCACCTTAACAAAACCATCAATAGAACCGATGATAATAACTTGATGAGAACTAACCGCTGATTCCTCGGAACTTGTGTTAATTTTATCCGTAAATTGTTCTTGTGCGTCTTGAATAGCTGACACCGAACATGTAGCATGTTTACTTTGGTTGTCTCATCTGGACTACAAAATTCTGACTCGGTTGCTGCAAAGTCGCTGTCATTAAACACAGTTATATTAACAGATCAAGCTCCTGTTCTAGAGAACTCATTCACAAGATATTGGCCACGCTTGCAGTTTGTTCATAAAAGTCACCTCTCAGTTCTCTTACTTTTTATTGAGTAATGATCTCATTGGATGTTCTCGCATCCACGTATCACAGGTTCGATTGAAATATGTGGACAGAGGCTTGAAAAAGGACAGTAAACGATGGTTAGTGTGTGCTGGAAGAGGAAGCATTATTACACCATTATCGTTAGCCAAGATTAGAGCATAGCCCCAGATCATCATTCCTACAAACAGCGAAGGCTCTTTCCATTATTTTCCCCGCCTATGAATCACATTTCCCCTTTTAGACATCGTCTAAAACCAAGAATGATAGAAATTAACGTAGCTTGTAATTAACAAAGAATTTAGCTTAAAAAAAGGTTAAGGAGCAAAATTGTCAGTCATTTTTTTTTAATGAGGAATTTTACCTAATAAAAATTGAAATTGAAGCTTCTAGCAAAAAAGAAAAGAAGAAATTTTTTTTTATATAAGGTTGAAGTTTCTAAGTAACTTACTTAATAAAAACCAGTGTGAATGCTTTAATAAGCCTTATAATTTATATTTTAAATAATCCTAAATTTGCATTTAAATGTCACCACTAAATTAATTTATATTAAAAAATGAAAACTTCGTTTGAATTTCACGTTTTAAAGCATTTTATCATGTTTTATCGTTCCTTGTATTAAATAAAATAACCATTCAAAAAGTAACGTGAACAAGCATAAATTTCAGTCAAATTGAAAAACTGTATTTAACAAAACTGAAATTGAATCTTATTAGATAAACACCTAGTTTTATGGGTGGCAGTTTCTCGAAAGAGTGCTTGAAAGAAACAAAAAGTCTGAATGAATTTTCTTAATTAGTGTTAAAATATGCTCGAAATAATCCTAACTACGTTATAAAGTTAGACTATTCACTTATTTTACAGCTTGATAAGTAAAATGGGTTGCTTAATTACATATTCTTAAATTGGACCACCGGTCCGATATAGGAAATTTTTTTTGGTTCAATAAAGGAGAAAACACGCCATTGTTTATTCTCTTATTTATTCCTTGTCAACAAGTTTATTAATCGTGCATGTAAATACATTGCTGCAATCCCCATTAAATACTGCTTATAATAAAATAAAAGCAATTGTCTCAGTTCACAAATCTTAGTATTATTCTACTAGATACAACTTCTCAAAATAAGATCGAACACGTTTTTAACACAAGTCACATCGTAACTTAAGCTATGCAGATCGAAATGTGACGAAATTTCATCCTCAAAGGTTTCAGACACAAATTGCATTTCAACCGGCAGAGTGTAGCATAGAACTCTACGCTAGATTTTAAGCCCCCGGTCTAATTTAAGCAGTGTTCCAGTATAAGCGGTCTTCCTCTACTTAATCATTTTGCTCACGTCATGTCGCAGCGCAACTGTTCAAAATATGTATTCTCAATGTACTTCTCTCTCAGAAAAGTCAGATTTTTGAAAATTGGGAAATTCAGTTTACCCAATTCATTTAATTTTATTCAAATATTATAATATACTAGCTGCGTCGCCCGGCCTTGCACGGTCTACCTCGAAAATAGAAGTTATGTCAAGTGACGCATGCTCAACAATCATGCTTGAAAAAAAAATCAGCAAAATTTTGTTGCAGATTGCGTGAAAACAACCAAAAAGGAAACATTTTAAATTCCACGATTGCAAGAAAAGCCTCAAAAGAAAAACCAGAAATTTATTTGTTCATATTCGAGAAAAAAATAACAACAGACCTTTCTTTTCAATGATTTTTTTTCACGCTACAAATTTTTAATGAAAGCATTGTAACGGAAAGCTGAGATGAAGCACTGAATAATAATTTAAATGGAGGAAAGCCTTTGAAAAAAAAAATTTTATGCCGAAATCTAAGTATTATAATTAAGTTTTTAATTCATGTTTCGTCTAATTATTATCGGAGGATTATGTTAAATAACCAAACATAAAAACGGGAAAATTACGAATGTATCGACACCTGGTTCGATGGACAAGAAGCTGGCGTTTGGTAGAAGTAACTCGGACATAGATGCATACATAGATACATACATAGTTACATACATAGTTACATACATAGATACATACACTGATTTTTAATTATATAAGATGATGCGTTAAAAGCTTAATGACAGAGACATTTCACAAGAATGAATACCACGTTTGTGGAAAGGAATGTATCCGTTAACTTAATTTTCAGCGAATACCCCAAAAAAAAAATGCATTTTAATTTTAGGTTTTGTTATACATTTATAAAACGTTATCATCGATTTGAAACTGATTTAAAATTACATTTTATAATTAGTCATGAAAAACACCCAAATTTTTTGGGAAACTAGGCATGCAATTTATGAACAAGTTAAATCTGGATGCTAAAGCTATGAGTTTGAAAGTTTATTCGCCATCGCTGTCGACATTTTGAGACGCTTAGAGAAAAACTTAAGCACGAAATGTTTGCCATGCAAAAAAGAAATTAAAAAAAAAAAAAGTTTCGCAACATTAAGCGCAAAAACCCCAATTCAGACGCTAATGATGTAATAACTGCAGTAAGGTTGAATCATGCGATATTATTTAGACGTAATGGAAGAAAAAGTCGCGTCATTATTGCCATTGATTTTTATAAAAACTGTATTTAATTAACGTAATGACAGAACCGAATTAATAGCGAGGGGAAATTTCCCCCCATGACAGTCGTTTAAAAAATAATGTACAAAATGGGAAAGTGAGAAAAATTGGTTCAGTGCCAAATCACTTGAAGATTGTAGCTTAAGTAACGTAAAAGAAAGAAAAAACTACTGTTTGGCGGAGAATATTTTAAAAAATTATATGCATTTGGTGAGAACAAAAACAAAATAAAGAGAGAAAATGAAATCCATAAATATGGCTAAGATTTTCACTTGCAGCCAGTGCCTTCTGTTGAAAAAAATATCGATTTTGTTACATTCGAATCAACACTAGGAAGAGGAATATATTAACTATTCATAAGTTGTAAAGAGCAAAATAATCACTTTAATTTAGGAATGTAAACATAATTTTCTTTTGTCTTCTTTAGTGTTGTGATAACACCTTAAAAATATCTTGATTTTCTTCCAGAATGTATTACATAATTTTTAAAAGGGGAAGAATAATAAGAAGTGGTGCATGCAATATACCGACAGCCCAGTTATCCAATCCAGAGACTCCGGTTTCGTCCTTATTATGGACTCATCATTAGGATGGTTCCAAAATACATGTACAAAAATTTTTTTCCTAGATAATAGGACACTTCTCAACATTTTTAGACTTGTGGATAGTAAAATACTGGAAGAATTTCAGCTTCCTATCTCAACTAAAATATGGTGCTCAACCCCCTCCCCCAAACTTCATTAGTATGGGAAGCGGGGTTAAAAAATACATTGAACTGAAAAAACAATGCTACATATTATAATATACACTAGTAATATGCATATGCATTGCAAGAAAATAATTATTTACCAAAAAACCTTTGGTGAAATAAAATGTTTCTAAATTTTTGGCATTTTCTGTGCTACGGCTAATGTTAAATTAAGGGGTCATTGAGTATCGTCTTAAAATTTGCGTAATAATCTAAAATTTTGACGATCTCACGTAGTGATTGAAACAAACATTCTAGCGAAGTAATAAATTAGATTGAAAATAAGTGTTTTTATTTTTGAATATTGAACTCTTTCACATAGAAGGTTGCTTTAACCGTTACGGCTTAAATGCCCGCACAGGTTTCTCTTTTAATCGAACACTTAAAATTCAAAATCAAAATCAGTTCAACTGAGTTCGTTTTTTAAGTGTAATTTTTCGAACGTAGACAAAATGTATTTTTTTTTCAGCAGAAAGCAGAGGAGTAAAAAATGATTTCTTACTAATGAAGTTGATAATTTTAATGTTTTATATCGTACTAGCAAAAATACCCGGCGTTGCTTGGGGTTAGTAATAATAATAAGAAACAACCGTTACTTGCATTTGTTTTTTGTTTTAAGTGAAATAATTCAAAACACACCTTTTTGACATGATCAAAAATCGAGCATCTTCCTTACTCATAAAACTAAAATAGCAATATGTATAAAGAAAAAAAAACAGAATTGATCTAGAAACGAAAGCACGACATTTAAGCATATACAAATTTGAAGAATTTCCAAAACATGAAATTAATCTTCACATGCTTAAAACGATTTATCTTTTGATACTTTTTTTTTTTTAACATGAAGTCTAAAACCTTCTCTGTATTGCTATTGAAGTACGAAGTGTTTAAAAAATGTAGCTGCCCGTATTCCCCTTATACTTGCTTTAGTAATTTTGGGAAATTCCAATCATTGTGGGCTCTTGGTGCGATTTTACCAAATTTTCGGGAATCGTTTTGGGATACCTTCGATAATGCTTTCCCTCTTTCTCTTACTTTGTAAAACGATATGCTGCTAATTTTCGTTACATTACAGAGATATTGTCGCCAGATGCTGAGATACTTTTGGTCACCATAAAATGCCGCTAAACAGTTTCTTCCGAAATGTTTCCAAAATAAGTAGTAAAATTTAACAATTGTTTGCAATTGTGCAAAAATAAAAATTAATGGAAGTGTTTTGTGATGTTTATGGATTATTTTTTTACACAGTAAAAAAGATTTTTTTAAAGATTCTTTCATTGGCGATATTTTGTTTACATGGTGAAAGCTGAGAAAATTATTATGTAGTCTTTGGCTTCAAAAACAGTGACACTTGAAAAAACTGCCAAATGCATCAGCTACTGAAATCTTTCTGCAAAAACTTCGGCGATATTTCTGCTGTTTGATTGGATAATGAGTAAGTGTCCAATCAGCATAAATAATAATTTAAAAAAAACCGTTAATTACATTAAAATTTCGTTTAAATGGAAAATGATCAACCAAATCCATTTATTAGTAGCCAATCTTGTGAAAAAACATTACTTTAAGATTTAATTTGAGAGAAGCCTCGAAAAGTCAGATGAAACGCAAAAATATTCAGCAATGCAACAATTCTAGCTTATCAACTGAGAGTTGAGATGATACACTAAATAATGAATTTGTTTGATGACAGCCTTCGAACGTGGAACTAAAAAGCTCATAATTCGTTTTTCATACAACTTAGAACTTTCTAACAGATGCCATCTTCATCAGAAAAATTAGCGCTTTCGATGGACACGTAATGTTAATATGTGCACGTTTTTTCCACCCCCATATTGGGGCATTTATGCGAAAATTGAGACAAAAATTGGAATAAAAAGGGAACTATCAATCGGATTTTTTTCGAACTGATCTATAAACCTTCCCAGTACCAAACTGAACAAACGGTGAAAGTTTCAGCCAAATCTGCAGGGTAGTTTCTGAGATCTTAGGGAACAAATTTACCAAACTCCATTTTTATATATTAAGATTCGCGCGAATAAAAAATTTGAAGGTTTACTGGCTGAAACTCGTAGCTTTAATTTGGCGTAGTATTTTTTCAATTGTATAAAAGGTCAAACACTGCTATTAGAAACATCTACATTTCAGCATACAATGAAAATGTTTTTCTGCACGAAAAGGATTTACTTGAGGTAAATCTAATACTTTTTCATGCTTACATTATGCTGAGTGGTCTGGATGGATTCAAAGCTTAAAAAAAAGGAAGAACACCCTTCGATTAACCGTCAACTTATCCGAATGATAACTGTAGCCTGCATCAAGGAGTCGAAACACCAAGTAGCATTCCCATTGCATTTATTTATTACGTGTGTTATCTGTTGTATGTTATGAGTACATGTAATGTGTAATATTAATCAAAATTTGCTATTATGTCGGACATCTCGAGCTTGCCCGAAGTTTTGTTAGTTTGTAGCTGAACGCTCTACCGAAAAAAATTTATCAATTCAGCCGAACAACTAAGTCCAGTGCTTTTAAGCTTTATTAAAAAAAAAAAAAGAAAAATTAACACACATACACACACGCAGGTTATTATTTTTTTTATTGCCGAAAACGACGTAAAAATTGGAAAATTGTATTAGAACTTTGCTTTAAAAAAAAATCTGCATAAGAACTTCAGGCTGCATCAAGGTTTTGAAACAGCAAGGGGCATTTCCGAAAACTTGATTTTTCGACCGTAAATCTATTTTTCGTCATTAGCCAGCCAGATAAGTTTTAAAATGCGAGGGAAATAATACATAAGATAAGATATTGAAGAGAAATGTTTTTATTTTTGAAAATGTTTACAATTTGCTACCGCAGGCTGCTTAAACCCTTATGACTTAGATGGCAGCACGTGTTCATCATTTAACAGCATGGTTAAAATACAAAATAATTTGAACTAAATTCTTTTTTAAGCGTAGTTTTTTGAATGTAGTAAAAATGTGATAGGCTATTTGTTTTTTACAAAAAGAAGAAAAAAAAATGTAGTTTACCTTTCAAATTGAGGTAGTAATTTTTTTTATTTGTACAAAGAGTCAAAAACTCATTAAAAGAATCTATATTTCAACACATGATTTATTATTTTTTTCTAAACGAAAAACAATTCTATTGTAGTCTGAAATCTTAAACCTGATACTTATATTTTCGCTTACAATATGCTTTAATTTTTTTTACTGGAGCCAAAACTTTAAAAGAAAACAAAAAAAAAAAAAAAAACTTACAATTCAGAAGTAATTTAGCTCAATGTTACATCAAGTTTTCATAACAGCAAGGAGCGTTTCCTTCTCATTTATTATATTCCCTCATATTTGTTATCGACTTTATTAAGTGTTTATGTAATGCGCGATATTTCTCTAATTTTTTTGATGCAGATTGTCCGGACGTGGGCCCGAACACTTATTCTCCTGGTTACCAGTAGCACACTCTGCCAATCAAACTATTCAGCTCTGTCGGTCATCGTGCAATTTAAAGTTATAAATTTAACCTAAAACCTCATTCTGGTTCTTTAAAACAGGTTTTTTAAAACAGGCAGAAAAGAACAATTTTTAGACCGTGGGTCTAGTTTTCGTCAGTAGCCAGCACGATAAGCTTCAAAATAAGGTGTAAATCAAAGAAATCGATCAAGAATTGAGGAAAATCTCGCGTAGAAACCTAAAACAGGCAACAGAAATAATACACAGTCCAGTCACATTAATGTGACCATCTGTCAAAAGCCAGAATAAACACCTTTCGCAGAGGACTGCTGCGAGACGTGCAGGAAGAGACGTGCACTTAGGTACATAACCCGTTCGCACCCAGCGTCACGCGGACGCTACACAACAATTCCTCTCTTATCAGCCCAGCGGCACATATCCGCTACGCGCTCTGATCGACGCTGACGTCCCAGAACGATTGAATTGAATATTTAAACGATAATAGATGGCGCTAAATGGCTATAACTTTGATCATATTCGAGTCACATGGTATTTGACCTTCATGTACACTCTTTAGTTTCTTATTTGGACCTCTCAATGGGATAGATTTTTTTTTATGTAAACAACAGTGAATCACTGCTCTGCGCATACGATTTATGAGGTCTCAATTGCTCTTGTTTATATCTTTGCTTCTCTTTTTTTGTTACGAGTAATTGAAAAAGATATACATCTAGCTGAATAAATTATGGGGGAGGGGAGGAAGGTTAAAATATTTTTGCGTATGTGTTCCAGACTTTTGGGATTCCCCGTTCGATGAGAGTACAGGAAGGATTTCAAGCGGCACTGAAGTTTATGATTATTTTTGAATCCTTTCTGATATTGTTCTTCTTTATTTATTCTTTTTTATTTGGAGACTGGAACATTGCAATAAAAATGGTTAGCGAAGTGAATAAAAGGGAATGTTTTCGAGAGAATTATGAAGCAATTTTGAGACTTGATGCGTGGGGAATTTAACTAGTTTAAATTCGTTGACCTAAGTTGTTTTAATTAAAATTACATAAGGAACATATTTTTTTGCTACATTTCTTTTTCTTTGATTGCACACTCACGATGTCTAACTCTAACTTTGTTTTTGTGCACATATTATTTAACTTCGTGCACATAGTTAAAGTTTTAGTATTCTACTTATTTCACTCCCTTCTAATAATGTAATAGTCTTTATATTAATAATTAGTAATCAGTAGTACATTGTTAAAGCAAATTTAAAATTTCAAGTCATTATTTTGAAATGCTGATTTTATATGAATATTTTTGTTCAGTTAGGCTTAACTGCTGTAAATGCTCGGGCCGATGGCGGCGTTCCATTTCGGAACGTTCGGTCCCGTAGCTGCGCTTCGTTTTCCATGCGCTAGTCCTCAAGGGGATAAAGGTGTTCTCTGGGATGTTGAGCCATGCCGACTCTAATGCCGTGGCCAGCTGTGCTAGATTACGCTGTTGAGGATCCAAGGCGCGAACACCTCGATCGAGATGGTCCCACAGATGCTCGATTGGGTTTAAGTCAGGTGAGTTTGCTGGCCAGGGGAGGACGGTAAACTCATCCTGGTGCTGTTCGAACCACGCACGCACACTGGCAGCTGTATGGCACCTCGCATTGTCCTGCTGGAAGATGCCATCATCCTGAGGAAAAACAATGCGCATGTAGGGATGGACATGGTCCGCAAGGACAGATGCGTACTTGTATTGATCCATCTTGCCTTCCACAATTATCAGTGAACTCAGAGAATGCCAGGAAAACATTCCTTAGACCATAATGCTCCCGCCTCCAGCTTGCACCGTTCCGGCAATGGTTGCAGGGTGGTTCTTTTCAGAGGTTTCACGCTTTATACGCCAACGTCCATCTGTCCGATGGAGCATAAAACGCGATTCATCTGAAAACGCTAGATGTCGTCACTCAGTGGACGTCCAGCTGCTGTACTGGCGTGCAAATTCTAGCCTTCGTTGTCGATGAACAGTAGTCAGCATAGGTGCACGAACCAGGCGTCTGCTTCGGAGGCCCAGACGCAGCAATGTTCGCTGAATAGTAGTAACTTCCTCTATGATTCATCATATTTCTTTTAAACATCATATATTTATTTTATTTACTATGGGTGGAAATATTTAAAGTGTTTCCTTGCTCATTATAAAGGCAATACTAGTATTAAATAGGTGTAAAAGGAAGTCATGTGATGCACACATCAGCTCGTTTTACTTCATATTTAAGTCTATTAAGCTGATTTCTTTATTTATTTGCTCATTATTAATGCGTCTTTCAATTTGTCGATTTGCTGTTAGTTTTATCTCCCTTTCATTTAATTTACAACTTTGTTTACTGTAAAAGCGAGAAGGTTTCCATAAATTCCTTTCCACGCACAGCATTATTAAGCAAAGTATTCTACATCCCTGATCATCTATTTATTTACACATATATTATGTTACTTTATTCATAGATTTTTTGTTTCGCCGTTAGCGCACAGATATATATGCCTATATTATTTATTATGTTCATTTCTAAATGTATTTCTCCATCGCAGCTTAAACTTTGGTAAATGTAGATTTTTATGAATAGTTAAGCAAACGTTTTCTTCATATCTCGTTGTATACGTATATTTTCGGAAACAAACACTTTTCTTACTTTTTTATATGGATGCTTCACTTGCCAAAACCAGTAACTCCATAAAACAAAAAGTTGGGAAAACTTATGAAGAAGATGGCGTTATCTGTAGTAAAGCCCTGGATCTGTCCCTTAAGTGGCGACACACTTTGATCCATGCACTGCGCGCCGCTTTCGACTGCGATTGGAGGCGGGCAGTCACGTGGGTTCAGTCCGCCATTTTGTGTCGTTGCCTGTGTGATTTCACTGTGCGGAATACTAGATATTTTCTCTTTGTTATTCGTATTTTTCAACAAACGCTATCTTTAATGTGAAGATGCCTTGATGTAGTGCATTAAGATGTTCTAACAGTTCAAAATTACTATATCGAAGTACGTTGAAAGATTATTTATGTATTTTAAATGTTTTCATCAATACTGCTGCGCAATTTCAGATACTTTATGAAACTCTTGTTGAAATTGTAATATTTTTTACTTTTCATGAAACTGTCTGACGGTTTGTTAATTTTCATGGGATAATAAGGATATTCACTAAAATCCTCATAAATAGTTCCTTCAAATATTGTAAAGCTTAACTATGTAACGGCACCTAATAAATTGCTAGCAAAAGTAAAATATTTGCCCTGTTTCCAAAACTGATTTTTCTGAGTTTAAGATAACAAAACCTCCAAAATTTAAATATATTAGTTATTTTATTTATTTTTAATGTAAATTTTCTATTCTTTAGTTAGTTTCAAAATGTCTTAATAACTGTAGCAAAATTATTTTAAGAACACGTTGTTTTGCTTTTAATTGTGTCATAGCCATGACTTTCAGTGTGTTGCCAAGTTAATTATTTATCTATTTTGCGCGAAAAAATGACGATATTAAAAGTATGAAAATATCAATTAAAAAAATTAAGCTTCTTTGAGATTACAGTAACATGTAACTCAAGCCAAGTTATATAATTACGTGAAGATTTTTTTTTTTGCCCGGAAAATATATATATATATATATATATATATATATATATATATATATATATATATATGATTTATCCCAGTATCTGTTAATTTACAAATTCATTATTACTATTTATAACAGTTCGTCACAGATGTAATATCTGCACTCTTTTATTTGAATTCCTATTGGTATCAAATATTTGAATTATTATTATTATTTTTTAAATATTGATTTAAAACTGGTTACATTTTATTATCAGTTCGTTGAAATTTTAAGAACTAGTAGTATCCTTAAAAATCAGGTTTAAATGAAAGGCATTTTTTAATGTAAAATCGTTATGAGAAACAAGAAAGTGTTGGTAAAAAAAAAGAAAAAAGAAAGAAAACTACACACATTAGTAATATAAATGATACTGCTTTGCATGAATAAGTTCAGTTGCCCACAAATAATTTATGACACAATTAATTTAGCTCACTGCTGTTCTACTCAGTAGTGGGTTTAAGGGGGGAGGAGACCCGTGTCCCCCCCCCTCCAAAAGGATGAATTTATTTAAATATTTTATTCACAATTTTTTAATTGACTTCTAAATAGCGTTTTTTTATATAGTTAATTGAACAGAACACAAAACACACATAGAGCATATTTTGAATAACAGCATTTTTATTTGCTAGAGAAGTCACACTGGAGTCCTAGAGTGGCAGAATACATTTATACATTTAACTCGCTGGTTTTGAATTCAAGGGAACGTAATATCGCGATTCGTCCATTAATCTTTCTTTGATGGAATCAATAACTAACATTCTTCAAAAAATGTGCAGGCGTGCCTAAAAGAATTATTTTGATCCAGAAAGCTATTTGCGAAATAATAGCTTTTTCTTTTTCAGTTTATAAAAAATGCAAAATGAAAGAAATCATATTTTAGTTTCTTGAGAAAACCATGATATTAATGAAGACGGTATGTAATATGAATATGTTATCTCAACTGTATCATGGCTTCAAGAACAATCAGCAACTGCTTCGAAATCCACACAGAAATTGTCCTGAATTTTTCAGTAAAACTTATATGTTTAATAGCTATTTTTTTTTTTGACTTATCTCGGGCATGTTTAGCAATGCTAAACAACCCCCATGAATCCAAATATCTGCAAAAAATCCAAGAACAGCAATGGGTCATTAAGGACCTCGTCCTTCGTAAAACCCAAACAAGATAGAATGTGCTCAGGGGAAACCTCTCCAGCAGAGCACCAGTGACACTCCGGAAAAGTCTTGATATTCCCAGAGAATCTAAGAGCTTTTGTGTGGCCACTCAGGAATCTCGAATATGTTGTCTGGAAGAGTCTACAATTGAGTCTAAAGGACTCACCAGGACATTTTGCAAAATACCAGGCGTGTCTGGGAGGTGTTTTAAATTGGCGATTGAGCTCCATTTTTGAAATTGTGGAGATCTCACTGAAAGTAAGATCTCCACAAGGGTTCACACCCTCCGCAGCAGCAGATCTAGCCAAAAAGTCAGCCCTTTCATTACCCTCAACTCCAACGTGGGAAGGGATCCATTGAAAGTGAATTGTATGTCCTGATGAAAGAGTATGTAGTAGACTCAGAATGTCCAGGCTGGTCTTGTCGCCCACATTACTCCAATTAGCGAGGTGCTGAATTGAGGCACGACTGTCAGTCAAAATCCAGATTTCCTGGAAACACTCCTCCCGCTGAACAGCACACTGCAGACCCTTCCTGATAGCAATCAGTTCTGATCTAAATACTGAACAGAAATTCGGGTTTCTGATTCGGGTTCTGATTCGGGTCTTAATAGCTATAATTTTCTTAATTAAGTAATATTTTATAGTTAAAATACTATAAAATAATATTAAAACCTTAAATGAGGTATGGTTATATTTTTTTATTGAATAACCTTGCCCTCGTGTTATAATCATTACGACATTGTTCCTAAAATTAAAACCGCTAACTGTATAGCATTTCGGTAACATTATTATGGTTTAGTATTTAATTGGCTTGAAACGTTAAAGATGTTTTACGTCCACATTCAAAGTATATTGATACATAATATGTATGTTCTTAGAAGTGGATCATTAGCTTAAGGGATCCTAAAAAAATTTAAAAAAAGACATTTTAAAATAAAGTAATGAAAACTTTGTTATGAAACACCGTATGTGGCAGGGGGAAGGAAGAGGTGCTATTCAACTTCCCGGGT
This sequence comes from Uloborus diversus, assembly GCF_026930045.1. Taxonomy (NCBI): domain Eukaryota; kingdom Metazoa; phylum Arthropoda; class Arachnida; order Araneae; family Uloboridae; genus Uloborus; species Uloborus diversus. Next base: position 92,267,061 of record NC_072732.1, on the reverse strand, counting down.
CCCCTCCGAAAGATTTTTCTGTATCCGCCCCTGGTTCTATTACACCAACTTTCTAATAATAAAACGCATATTTGAAACACTTCAAGTAATTTAACTCAGAAGGTCTATATGGGAAAAAAAAAAGAAATTACTCTTAAAAATAGTCGAAAATTTCTTCAAAACACCTTTTTCCTAATATTCGGTTTAATAATAAAAAAAAAAATATTTTACTAAGGTAAAATTCAACATTTTTGTATGTACATTATCAGTTACATAAGTTACGATCAAAAATCTGCAAACATTCGTTGATAAAAACATACTTTTCAATGAGCGAAACTGCATTTTTCTACTGTTGAAATAGGGAGAAAGTTGCGGAACGACACAGGGCTTTAATCTGTAGGAGTAAATAGGACCTCGTGTTACATTTTCTGCCATCACATGGTGAGAAATATACTGAACCAAAACGTTAATATAAATTTACATGCTGAGCATCGATTAAGTACTATTAAAGCAGAAATGATGTTTTTTTTAAAAGTGCAGTTTAATCGATTTAGCAACTAAGGCACCCATATACGCGTTAATCATTTTATTTTTTATGACCCATAATTTATTTTTTAATTTATTTTGTTTTATCCATTCGTACACGTTAAAGTTCACTTGCTACAGATGAGCTTTTTGAAGGGTCCATAGAAAAGAATACTACATTTTTCTTTTGACTGTTCCGGAAATTATGTGTATTCACAAACAGAAGTTTTTCATTTAATTTTCTGCAAAGAAACAAGTTCAAACTGAGAATAAAGAAACCCCCAAGACACTTTTTTAGTGTCTGAAGTATTACATTTTCTATCTATACCTTCCAACAGCTTTTTTTATTGCCACCCAAATTTCTCAAACAATAAAGCCTCGCAAAGAGGATATATGACTGAAGCAGGCTGGAAAATTCTAGAAAAATCTACGGCTTTAACAAAGAACTTCTCTTTTGTCATAGATTTCTTTCGTTCGTACTGCACATCGATCAAAATTGAGCATGGACCCATCTGGGGTAACACTTTCAATTATTTCTTTTTTTATTTTCTTTTTCTCCCTTAATCTTTAGTTCTAATTTCTATAGGATAATGCGTCATCAGTACTTTTTCTAGCTTCAATTATTGCTAGCGATGACAGCGAATCTCTCGAAAAGTGCCTGGAAAAAATTGGCCTCTTGTCCGTTGTTAAGACTAAGTGGCAGCTGGGGTGAGATAACTTTGACATTCTTTTTGAACAAAATTATATCAGCTGCTTATTTTCAAAGCAGTTTCCATGAAAAATTCAATCTTTTGAGCAGAAAAATTTTACCATCCTAAAATAAGTATTAATAAATTGTTTAGTTTTTTTTTCTTATTTTACCTTTTCATCATTTTTGTGTCATCTAAATCAAAGCATGTATGTAAAATTCCCAAAATAAGAAAACATATATTGAGGCACACATTGATGTTATGAATTTAAATAAAATATTATTCTCATTAGCAATTAAAATATTAGTAATGCTATTCAGTTAAAATATTTGAAACAATTTACATTTTAAGAACTTTTATAAATGAAAATAAGTGTTGGTTGATACTAAACATTCACATATAAGACAGTGAGAAGCAAAAGGATGTAAGTGCCAAAATTAAAAATCTAGAGATAACAATTGGTAGGTGAACCTCTCCTCTTTCTTTGATCAAGACATAGTACCAGTAGCTTTGGTAGGTTCTATTGCGCAGCATAATTTAAAAAAAATTCAAAGGAAGCCTACCCAAGACCTTATATTTAAACGCGTTTTATTCAAATTTTGAAAATGTCCACTTATATCCCTTTGCTTCTCACTCCCTCATATGCTTTTCAGTTCAATTTTAGATCAGAGGTCTTTAACTTGGGTTACCTTTAATTTTGACAGGATTCCGCAACTTTTATTAAAGATTGAATTTTTTTAGTGGTTTGCTTTTTAAAATAAATGGAAATACGTATTTTATAGACGTAATTATAATTTTAAACTTCGTCGAAGTTGCATGCTTCTTCAAGTACATTAATCTAGATGCATTTTTAGTATTTACGGAATATATTTTAGGGAAAAAGTGAAAAACTCTATCAGCTGTTTGTACTGTGATTAAATAATGATACAATAATAAGTTTGTAGATTCAAATTAGATAAAACGTTGTTACACTTTTTATTTTTCTGCTTTTTGATTGAGAGGTTCCTTTGAAAAAACAGTAAACTGAAACCGTCCCCAAGGCGTAAAAGATTGAATGCACCAGTTCTAGCTTTAAAAAAAAAAATAATAATTTATCTGCAAACATTATGAAGCAACATTGATTTGTGACATTATTATCCCTTTCAAAAAGTCATCAAAGGCGCACTGAAAATTTATGGCTTAGCTCAGATAATGTGACAAAAGATAAATCTATAGATTTTTAATGATTAACAAGGACTACGAGCACCTTTCCGTGAAATAAATCCTTTAATCTAACTCCACCCTGTCTGTCAAATTTGTTTCTTCATGAAAAAAGGGCATTGCTCCTTTATCAAATCCGAACGGACATCATAGCGGGATACTTAACGTATCAGCAACAAGTTGGCGCTAAAGCTTGTTGCAAAATGAGAAAGGGACGACAAAGTAAATGGATGAAATAGTCAAAAGGTCAAGTGAGTCAAAACCGTCGGTCACCGCCTACGGAGGGGGTTAAACCTCATCTCTTTAGTGTGGACATGCAGAGAGTACTTCTTTCAAAGAGATATTTCTTTAGTTGCGTTCTTAAAAGAGAATTTAACTCATCCAGTCCATGTAATGTCGAATGAATAGATTGAATGTTAAAAGATAAAGGTTTGTGCACTGAATGCTATTGCAAAAATTCCTAAAGTAGGCAACATCGTGCAAGATTGGTAAATCGATAATTCCTTATATAATAATCTAATATATATGTAGATATAGTCATTTAATAAGAAATCTGGTGAATTCAATTGTAGAGAGTGTTTCATTCTTTTCATATCATTGTCATTATATCAGAACGTGTTATACCAGCAAAATCCAAAACTAACACACTCTTGTGCACACTTGTGCTGTATTTTTTCCCTTTATTTCAAAAATTTTTATTTTGATTTCACAATAGCATTTTCTCTTTAAGTAAGTATTTTTTCAATGTGTGTTTGTTTCAGTTAAAAAATAAGCTTCCGCACGTTCTCAAAATCGCTAAAGAGGAATAGTTTTTCAAACTTTGGTGCTTAACCTCCTTTAACAGCTTTTGATATTAATATAATGTTTAGAATCGATACTCGTTGTTTTATTTAAATTCTTATTGCATTAAAAACAAAGTATAATTTCCTTGTCGAAACGTCATCGTTAATTTTCACCTTACAAAAGTAGCAACGATTTCTAATCTCTCCTACTGGAGAATGATTGAACTACTTTTCTCACGCAATCTCTAAGTGAATTAAATACCTAACAAGAAAGGCTATAGCTACCGCCCGTCTTTTGTGTTGAACGAAGTGTAAATTATTTAAGTGAATTATGAAAGAAGCTAAACGTAGAACTAAATACCAAACCTTGCAGGGTACCATAATTGGTCACGATGATATTAGAATTCATAATGAGCTTTCAGACGTATTTTAGAAATGTAGCTCATTCAGGAACTACAGTAAATACTGTAATTTTAAAAAGCTGAAAACGCATTTGGCTAGGGATGAATTCAAAGTAAACGGAGTGCACAATTTCAAGTGGCATTACGGTTGTAAAAATTCAAGTAATTAAAAAGTCTGTTAAAATGGGCTAAATGAAAATTTTTTTTGAAATGTATCAAATCATTTCAAACAAATGCATTGACAACATTGTTGTTCATTAATGTTAATTTAATTTGCAAAAGCATTAACAATAATTATTTGCCGTGTTTTGCATCGTTTATAAATAGTTCACAAATACTTTTGCTCAGATAAGACAAATTAATGTATGATAAATAAATACCTTTGTGCTGAATAGTAAAGTCAGAACAAACAACGTAAGTAGAAGCACAAATTTGTAAATTACCGCAGACACGTGTTTCGGCGTTACAGGGAACGCCTTTTTCAATGCAAAAAATAATGAGCTTATGGATGAAAAGACATCCGACAAAAGCCAAGAGCAGATAAGCATGCAGCTTAAAAGATAAAAACAGCGGATTAGCCAAACACCAATGACAAAGTTATAAACCGAAAAGGAACCAATAGGAATGCAAGCAAAGGCCAGGAGCTTTCCCTTAGGTACGAACCCAGAAAGAAAGAATTCAATTGGACAAGGATTAAGCCGAAGCTTAAACAAAAAGAAAAGAAATTGTCAGTAACCGTGAACCGCATTAATAGGAGAGAACACCACCTTCTCAGGTGGTGTTCTCTCCTATTAATAAACTTTCATTCTCTTCTCTTAAAAATCCTATTCACCCTCTTAATTGTTGTGGAATTTATAGAATTAATTGTAGTTGTAAACTTGCCTATATTGGACAGACTCGGCGTGCTTTAAAAATTCGCTTGAAAGAGCATCAAAATTATGTGAAAAAACAACAATTAAACAAGTCTAGTATTGCTCAACATTGTTGGGATTCGAGTCACTCTTTTGATTTTAACTCTTATCAGATTATCCAAAAATGCCCCAATTCATCAGATCTTGACTTTTGGGAATCCTTTCATATTTTGAGGAACAGTTCTAACTTAGTTAACGATCTTAGTTCAGTTCCATATTTTTCTAACATTTGGCTCCCATATCTTTAATACCCCCCTTTTTTCCCACTCATTTTTATCTATCTTCCTTTGTTTATTTTTACCTTTTTGTCGTGATTGACACCCCCCCCCCCCAATTTTCTTCTATTTATCTTTATTTTTCCTTTTTTCGAATATTTTTTGTTTCTGTTTATTTTATTTCATGGTTTTCCATTCTGCTTTTCCTTTCTTGCGGTTCACGGTTACTGACAATTTCTTTTCTTTTTGTTTAAGCTTCGGCTTAATCCTTGTCCAATTGAATTCTTTCTTTCTGGGTTCGTACCTAAGGGAAAGCTCCTGGCCTTTGCTTGCATTCCTATTGGTTCCTTTTCGGTTTATAACTTTGTCATTGGTGTTTGGCTAATCCGCTGTTTTTATCTTTTAAGCTGCATGCTTATCTGCTCTTGGCTTTTGTCGGATGTCTTTTCATCCATAAGCTCATTATTTTTTGCATTGAAAAAGGCGTTCCCTGTAACGCCGAAACACGTGTCTGCGGTAATTTACAAATTTGTGCTTCTACTTACGTTGTTTGTTCTGAAATTAATGTATGTTTTTTCACCTAAAATCCTGTATTGATGAAAAACCCTTTTCAGCTATAAGCATCTATGCAAGTGTTGAACAATTGAAAATTGTTTCTATTCATCTTTTATCTTTTTGCTTTGAAATGTATCAAAACTTATAAAAACACGATTTTGCAGAACGAAACAATATAGTTATGTTAAGATTTTTCGTTTTCATAATGTTAGCATTTAACATACATTAAGGGTTTAAAAAATAAATTCAATTTCTTTTCATAGATTTTATACTAGTTTTTATATGAAAATAAACTGTTTTAGATGTTTGTCATTGTTTTTTATTAAAGAAAGTTTTCTTTTAAAGGACATTTTTTGTTACTTTTTTGTGCTATTTTATATTTCTAAGTTCATTTTAGGAATTTTATAACTATTAAAATACGGGTGCTACTAATAAGCTATGTAGACATTTTGCAATATGGTATTGTGGGTGAGTTAAATGTGATTGTTGGACTTTTGTTACATATTAAGTTATTTAACAGGATTTTCGGTGCACTGTTTGTCATTTCGTTCCGATAATGACAAAAATGGGATTTATACAAAAGACGGACAATTTCCAAGGCTTTCAAGGAGAAAGTAACGTTGCAATTTTAAAAGAACAAGAAACGAAAAGCCATGGAAACATAAAAAAAAACATATCGTTATTTATTAAACTTATCGATAAAAGCGTTACTTTACGTCATCTCTATTTTAGAAGAAGGATTTATCATAAAGCTTCACCCATTACTCGAATTGGAAATTAAAAACAAAATCTAAATCTTTGTCTCTAAAATTAAGTTTACAGTCACAAAGTGTACCCCAAAAATAAGTGATAAATCAAAATATTTCATAATAATAGCAAATGGTTTGTCAATTTTAGTAAAATCATTGTTCATGAACTGATAAAACTGAAAAAAAAAAAAGGTGTACGTATGAAAACATTGGACATGCTGTGTTTCGCAGTTAATTCGCGATACTGAATAATAATATCTTAAGCAAATGAACCATTAAAACATTCAATTGTAACTATTTGAGTCGAACGTGAAAAATATGATTTTTATTTAACTAATAAATTAATCAGTTCCTAAGTAAAAGTTGATCTAATAAAAGTTAAACATAAAACTGAAATGTTATAAAATAAGTTCATAAGGTTAGTCAACGCAAAAGAGTTTCGTCTCTTGTATTGTGAATTATTCTTTCGCCTGCAAATGGCGTCAGTTATTCTCTGTTGAGTAAACAGCTTTCCAAGAACGGAAATGAAAGTTTTTATTTCCAGAGGTTAAAACGGAAGCTCTGCTAAAAGTAGGATTAAGCAGGATTAATTGCTAAAAGTGGAAAAGAATTACTCGAACAATGGCGAAAATATGGTCTATGCACCGAAATGTAAATACAAGAGAAGAGAAATTGCGATGTTTAGTTTAATTTTAGCTGTACTGATTTAATATCACTAAAGAGGTAATTGGGAGGGAAAGGGGAGCTGAGATTCGGTTTTGGCTTTTGAAGTGAGAAACATATAGCTCCAATTGAGAGATTAGTTATTAGCCATTAGGGAAAAAAGAAGAACAAACTGAATAAAATAGAACTCTTTTGTAATCTAGGGTAAATGACCACTTGCCAGCATGTTAAAGGTTCTTCATTGGATACTAATGTTGCAGTTCTAGTTGATGGAAAAAGCAATTTAGAACAGTTTCAAACTTAGAAATCGTACTTTTATAGGAACATACTATACAAAAGGAGACTGAATTGAAAGTCAGTATTGTTTATGGTAGATTATCAGTCTCTAATTCCTATTGCCTTTTGCTCGTGAGTTTTTTTAAAACTCCTTCTGGCCAGTATCATGTTAAATTCACTATGCGAGCAATATGTCACCCTCTAATGTACTGCGAGCTCAATATGGCAAAATCTATGAGATATATCGTCACATAAATGTGGCAAATATATAGGTTTCTATTAACCGATTTCTCTTTAATTCTCCAAATGCTTTGTTGACACACTTCGAAATCATCACAAAATAATTAATCACCTGACAAAAAACAAGTTTCTTAAACTGAAATAAAAAGTTAAGCATAAACTTAAGCTCATAAAGTAAGTTTTTATTTTATGTTAACGGGGGGGGGGGGGGTGGTATAATGGAAGGGCTTATAGACGAGGGTTAATTTAGAAGATTGTGGGTTTTTTTTTTTTTTGGAAATTATGAAATACTTATCATTTTCATTGCAAGGTTATCTTTTAGCTCGCAGCCGTTACAAAACGTTTTTTGCAAATTTATTGCTTTCTTTTTTTGATCTTTCTCAAAAGCTTCACTGTACGTCATGATAAGTATTCATTTCATTTATTAGACTCTATAACGTGTTCGCAATGCGTCTCAGTGGAGTGAAAGTTTAGCTGAACAAGCAAAACTTCCTCTAAATTAAAAAAAAAGCTCGAAATGACTGTCATAACAGATCATAAGCATTGCATTAACCCAACTAATGGACTTGCATTTCTGCATTCCAGAGTGAGAAAAATCTTAACAGCACTCCGGAAACATTTGTTTGTTGCAAAGTAAAACTAATAAGACATTTTCGGATAATGCACTTGAAAAGCATTTTGCAAAAGCGAAACAATCGCAATTCCATCTCCACTTCATTTTAACCTCAGCCACAACAGCATTCATTATTGTTCAAAAATAATCACATGGCTGCAAGTCTACTTGGAAAAATTCATTCCACGTGGGAAAACGAATGAATTTTACAAGACCAGCACTTATAACTCCAAACAGAAGCGTCTGTTATAAAACGGAAACTTATTCTTGCACGAAAATCTCGTACTTTAAGTAACATCACCTCGCAGGGGTGCATTAGAAGGGGGAAGGAAGCGACCTGTTTAGCTCTTCCGTACCACATATCGAACGAGAAGCTTTTAAAATCTGTACCAAGAGAGAAAGTTTCAGAAAGAAGCTTTTAAACACGTTTAGAAGAGCTCCTAGTATATTCCACTCCAAGAAGCTGGAGATGCATTTGAGTATTTGACTGGAGAAGACATCTGAAGAGAGTAAACCACACTACACTTGCATAATGGAAACGTATTTGATTCTGGAGATATAGCAGTTCCGGGAAAGAAATAAATAGAATGTGCAGGATTTTCCTGAAATTTTGTGTCGGTGGAGGAAAAAGAGAGTAGTAGTTCTCACAGGAGTATAAAATAATTTTATCGTGAAATATCTTTAAATGTAGCACTAAAATGTTTTAGTTTGTGTGGACATGATTTTGTTAAAGTTTTATCATCTTAAATCAGTTGGATTTTGTTGAGTTGAAAAGATTTGACAAAATAATAATGAATCTCCAAGAAGCTGGAGATGTATTTTAGTATTTGACTGGAGAAGACATCTGAAGAGAGTAAACCACACTACACTTGCATAATGGAAACGTATTTGATTCTGGAGATATAGCAGTTCCTGTTGAGTTGAAAATATTTGACAAGATAATAATGGAACTCCCAGAATATTCTACACCAAGAGGTCCGAGTTGTATTTCAGTGTCTGACTGTGAAAGGCGCATGAAGAGAGTTAAACTACCCTACCTTTGTATAAATCAGACATACTTCATTCCGGAATTATAGCAGTTTCTGGAAAGAAAATGAAAACGATTTGCAGCATTTTTATGATCTTCCTTTCTTGTATCCTTGCTTCGTTCAAATGTTGAAGCAATTTTTACCCGTCATTTCTTAACTGGCGATTTTCTAGTTTTATAATATTTAAAAAAATAAAACTGTTTACAACGTTCCAAACGATCATAGGATCACGGATAACTTAGTGCCCGCCTGCAGATGGATGACTTTTAAATCGTATTTTTTACTCAATAAAAATTAATCAAACATGACTTTCGTCAAACGAAGTTCCTACTAAAAAAGTCTTGGATAATCCCGGCTTCACAGTGTTTTCAATCTTAATGTTTAAATAACACCATATTGCATCAGTTGTTGAAAAAAACGAAATTTTTCAACCATTAGCGTTAACTGTTCTTTTTACCCTTTATGTTGCTATTGAAGATTAAAATTTTCTTAAAAAAAATCTATCTTCATGAGATCAAACAGAACCCTAATATGATAAACATTTCTGCATCCATTATAAATTCCAAACTTCCACCCCGTTATGATAAACAGCCATTATTAGTGCTATCTCTCGGTGAAAGGTGTTAGTAATCTTGCAGCGGATCTCTCGCAGTTATTGAAGACACATTAAAGCAATTAATCTCGCGAAATCAGATCCACCCAAACCGAGCACATCGTGACTTCAGAAGGGTTTCGTGTTTCCTGATTTTAATGTTCCCTCTCTGATGATAACATCCAAGATGATAAAATCAAGACACGTACTATCGAAAATGTTCGTTGTTTTAAAATGCGGAAATATCGTATTTTGGTTTGAAACTTTCGTTTGAGGTGCTATGCTGTCGTGGGAAGGCAAAGGGTAGTATCCGTAGAACTGAGTTTTGGAGATATTTAAAGAAACGCGTTTGTGTGATTTCATACTAATATTAAGGAAATGTTGGAATTCAACATTTTTCGTGCTTTATTTTCAGTGGAAACCAGTTAACGAGCTTGTACAGTAAAGTTTAAGTACAATAGGTGACAAAAAAGAAAATAAATAAACACATAAATAAATAAAAATGAATAAATGAAAAATAAATAAATAAAAATCAGCTGTACAAATTCCGTTTGGCTTTTGAGTGGAAGAGTTTTTTTTATCAGAAAAAAAAATTGTAAGGAGCTTTTATGCTATTGTTAATACATAGCTTTCATTTAATTCAAGCGGAATATAATGAATAAAATTTCCTGATTTCTCTAGCAAAATAGCATGTTTTAGTCAATTTAACATTTCAATATTGAAAAAGAGCAATTAATTTTTATGCACGTACCGCAGGATGTAAAAAAACGTAATGTGGTCCAACATTTTAGAAAAGCTGGTGTTGCCCTGTAATTTTAAATGGTGTCAAGTTTCTGGATAGTGATGTATTTTGGTATAACATATGCAAGTAAGAGGCAACGTATAGATGTTCCCTAACATTCCTTTTAACTAGCAAATTTCCGTGAAACTTACCATCAAAGTTTGCATGTTCCAATTTTTGAAACAAAAATTTCCAATTCTTGTTTTGGAGATGCAAGGAACGTCATCATCAGCAAATTTCAATATTATTTTCTTTATTTTTTAAAAATAAAAACGGGAACAAGGTTTCCAAATATATGTGTCATTCTATTTCCAAAGAGCAATAAGGGATTATCCTAAAATATACCCAAATGAGCGTTGAATGGACAATATTACATACACGTGTGAAAATAATAAGCAGCAATTATGAACATACTATGTATTTCCCCACAATTTCCTAACTTATAAAATACAACATGTCAGCTTCTAACTTGTATTTTACCGTGAAACTTTCACTAACGGATTTGAAAAATTACATAGCTTTAGTAGAAAGTCCATTATTATTCAACTTTTCTAAAACCTATGTTTCCAAAACTTTCCTTTATGTGCATAATTTTTGCATTTTATTCAGAATTGGAAAGCTTAAGTTTTACGTTCGCTATATTCCGTCTCACTTCGAACGGAAAAAGAAAAATCGAAACTCCATTCCCTTTTAAGCCAAAATCCAAATCGTGGCGGTTCAATGTAGAAAGCCAAGCACATTTCTGAATACATACCTGAGACTGAAAAAATTAAATGGAATATATTATGAAAAGAGCAAGCTTAAAAATGATGACACCGAGCACTAATTTCTCGATAGCAAATGGTCTTCTTTTCGTATGCATTAGCATTCAAAGTTATGGATTTTTGTTAAGATGCAAATCATTGTGTTTCAGCTTTGAAGTTTCTTTGCCGAGAATGGCAACGCTGCGAAGAGCGATTCCATTATTCCATTACGAGGGTTTCATTTCCCATTAACCAAATTTCCATAGATTCTTCGTCGATGAATTTCCCCATCAGATGGATAAATACATGTGTGATTGCGCCTTTCGCATCGTTAACATCTAAAGAAGGTTCGCTGTATTTGCCGAATTAATGGCTGAAAGGTTTCCACTCCGCTTATATTTACAAGTCAAACAAAACACAGAGAGAAGATTATCTCCTCAAGATCTGAAAGTTCGAATTATTACGGGAAAGATACACAAAATAAAAAAAGGACAAAAAGAAAAAGATTTTTCGAGAAATATTCCTTTTGCTGAGGGACTTTTCCGTGCTTGTTCCTCCATTGATTCTTTTCCATATTCATTTCTAAGAATCGCTTGCCGGTGCAAAAATATTGGAATTCTATGAACATTTCCTGAATATTTCCACATAAACAAAGAGAGAATAGGAAATTATTGAATTCCTTTACACAAAAGAATTGGAATTCTATCTTCATTTGCATGAAACTATTATCGAACGCCTAATGGTCCATGTTCTTCTTCAATGGAGAAGGCTTGTAACATCCAGTTTTTTAAACAATGAAGAGTAATTAATTCATGATTTCAATATGCCGCTCTTTTTCTGGCCTTAAATATTGACTTTTGATCGACGGGACCTTTAGAATTAGAATTCTATGTTTTGGAAAGCCGGGTCATGCTAATAGATCAAATTTCAAGAAAAGTAAAGGTAAATTGTGTGCCCATATTGATGAAAAGATTTCCTGTCTATAGAAATAGTACATACAGAACAAATAAAAAATTTCTTGGCTATCAAGTTTACTTATGAGTTCTATTAATACATTCTTTTCAAAGTAACTTATTGATTGACATGTATTCATTACGAACTAATTATTTCATGTTATTTTTCTTGATATCGATTTCAGTTCTCACTTGCAGAATTGGGTTGTTTCCTTCAGTCAAAAGTACAACCTTTTAGTCAATAAAATTGATAAAATAAGCAATAAATAAATAAATAAATAAATAAAAGAAAAAAAAAACACGAATCGAGGAAAAACTCACTTTTACAAAGCCTAATTTTTAATTAAGCTTTTTTAAAATGTCATATTTTGAAAATAAGGCGCGATCTTTATGACGTCACAAATGAATGTGCTACTTCAGCGCATCTCCACTGGCGCGCTGAATGATAACACTTGCTGTCTACCGCGTTTCCACGTTAAGATAATCAAAAAGCGAATTAAATATTGTGCTGCACGCTTGCTATCAACCATATCGTTGCCAGGAGTAAAGTTGCGAATTCAATATAACGTTCTGTGCTAATGACATCAGTGAATGGCATTTCATTATTCGTGATTTCATGTGCAGAAGCGTAAACAATAAAATTGCACCGCTTAAAATTATTGTTAAAATATATTAAACCTTGTCAAATTATTTAAAAATGGTTAAATTCTATGTTTTTAAGCATGCTCTTTCAGAAAAAAATACTTTCAAAATTTCGGAAACGACCCCTTGTCATTGTTTTAATCAAAGAAAAGATGCGAATAATATGAGGTTGAGCAATAAGATATTTTTTGAAGAAATTTGGATGAAAAGAATTTTATGCTATTAATTAAATAATGTTTCTATTTATTTAAGAACGTTCTAAAGATAGAGAGCTGACAGCAGCTTTAGTAACTGTTAAAAATTTTAATTAAAAAAAATACCTGGAATTACGTTTTCAATGAAAGAGATATACTACAATAATTACTGAGTATGTTTAAAATCCCAGTATTTTGATAATATTAAGTATAAATTGCTTGACTTTAAGTAAATATTTGTGGTTAGTATTATTAAAAAAATAAACCAGATTACATTCTATGTATAAAATGTCTAATGGGAGAGAGAAAAAGGTGAATTGAGATTTTCCTCATTTATATTTAAATAGTCAAGCAGATAGTCTCATTCTCTATAAACGTGGTCTACATACACAGTTTCGAGAAATCAAATAAAATTTAAAACAAACAGCGAAATGAGCTAGAAACGCCTAGAAAAAAGAAAGTTGTCTCAAAATGAAATATTAATGACCGTATTTTAATCTTGTCTACTTATTAAAACTGCCTGTACTTTTCAAAAACTTAAGAAATTCTTTCTCGGATAATGACATACCAATATTATTGAAATCACTTACTAATATCGATGTGCTAATGGCATTATCAATAATCAGATGTTCGTTTCTACAGCTCAATCTCTTTTCGATATTTTACGCATTTCAGTTTTTTAAACTGCACTAACGATAACGCTATCGTAATGAATAAAATACATGACACGGTATTGGCCGATGTTTGAAAAATAATTACTTTTAAATTCGATGGCGAAAACAAAGTAGATTGATGAAGACGAATGGAAATCATTTTAGTAAATGTGAAAAGCGATTATTATTTTTTTGTAAAGAAAAAGGCATCTAAACTAGTTGAAGGATTATAAATAACTTCAACTGAGTAATTACAATTGTTAAAAAGGTCTGGTTTGAATGTTTTCTTTTTAAAATATTGTATTTTAGAGTAGAGTGACCAGTAAATGCCATCCTTCAGCAAATATACCTGTAGTACATCTTGTTACTCGTTGTTAGTTGACAGTTGTTTATGTCTTTTGATTTTATTTTTCAACACTGTTAAAAATTCAGGAAACTTTTATGGTAAATATTACTGTAAAATGTAATGTTTACAGTACAGACAAAAATATTGCAACAAATTGTACCGAAGAAAATAAACGATTGCAGCGCCAATTGATACACCACGTGACTTACAGTACAAAGCATATAACACCGTATTTCCCTTACTCGACGGTCCCGTTATCGAGTCTGCAATTCGAATTTTGAGTTTTTTAACCCTCATTTATTCTACTGTAAAATTTTACAGTAAAATAGGATTTTATGGTAATAGTTACTGGCAACATGGATGCCAGTAACTTTTACCGTAAAATTTCAGGAACTTTTTTTAACAGTGTATGCTTATAATGCAAACTTCCACGGGTATCTGCGAGCAAGTCCTTTCCCCTCAGCCGTGACGTCCATGTGCCTCAAAATGGACTTTATTTATAACTGACCTTCTCGACTTTATCCAATATTTTTTACGCGAAAACAGTATCCGGTGATCCAGCATCCAGCCCCTCGCATTCATTTAAATTTTGACGCCTTGAATTGAGATATGGTTATCACAATTATGATTGTGGTTAAAGACATTAGATGAAGCAAGAAAACCAATGAGTAGGGTCTTATCGTAATTCGTGATTGCGAAAAACATCACTTGAATTCAAGGTATCAAAATTCAAAATTTTATCTTTATTATTTTTTACATGAATAGGCATTAAAAACTATTTACATTTCTAATTTTCCATGGAATTGGAATTTTTACATTTCCAAGAACAAAGTTACTTGAAAATGATGAGGTTTATAATGGCAGGGGTATCTCATTGACTGGGTTTGTGCCGTGCTTTTTTTTTCACTTCAGCATCCCCCCCCCCCCAAAAAAAAACCTGACACGTAGCTGTAAAAGTTATTTTACCTACTAAAACCAATTTTTTGATAGCAGTATCTCTGCGACTGATAGCAGTCTCTTTGAGACTCCTTGTTCGAAAAATTTAATTAAAAACTCTAAAATATATTTCTTGTCTTCACATCGGTTCTATATAAATACATCTCCATGAATTAGCTTTTAATCTTCTAAGTTTTTAAAAATAACTTTCATTTACTCTTGGTTTGGTTCATTTAAGCTACTCGATATAACTTTTAACAAAAATATTTTTTTCGATTAAAACATTCAGAAGACTGTTTGCAGCTTTTCTGTATAAGTTTAACAAATTCGATAATTTTTTACATAACTTATTTTTTGATATATATTTAAATATCCGAATTAATATACAGATAGTTATCAAAATAATGGAAACAGTTAGAAAAACTTTTGTGAATTGCTACTCTACCGTAAATGTTCTGTTTATAAAAGTGACCTTTTAACTGTAATCACTCATACTGGTGAATCCAGATGGTGATTGAGCTCCGTGGTCACTTTTGCTGCTATTGTTTACTTTTTCGGCACTACAATCCGCTTCAATACCCGTCGGTTTCTTTCCCCGAGCTTCTCTTTCCGTCCACTATTTTGCTTTGCAGAGCTTGTCTTACCGCGGTGTGTGTATACTGTCATGACTTTAGATACTGTACCTCTATAAAGGCCAAAAGGTTGAGATGTTTCAGTTACACTTGCTCCAACTAGACGCGCTCCAACAATTTGGCCTCTTTAAAAAATTGAGAGATCCGACATTTCACGCGATTGAAAAAAATCTAAGATTTCTAGAACTTCGATTAAACCACCATATATTACCAGAATATATACATTGCTATTTATATAAAAAAAGATATCTAGTTTTATTCTTTATTACTTACGAAGTGACTTCCAAAATGTCACTTTTATTCACAGGTGTTTCCATTATTTTGATAACTACCTGTACATGAGCGTGAAAATACGTCTTCAAACCATATTCGATTCCTTCCACTGTAACACAGCCAAAATATAAACTTGATGAGCAACCAAGAAAACGGGAAATTCATTTGTATTCGAAGCACGTAAAAAATTAATTTCTCCAGCGCCGCATCACAAAATAGGGAAAGAGAACTGTATAATAAATTATTCGCACACCGACTTTTATTCAGTTTAAGTTTTAAGGTACTGAATAATGGAGGTCTCTCTTATTGTATTTAACACTGGCGAAGACAAAAGCGTCCATTTACATGCTCATAATGTAATTGAGAGGCGTTTAGGAATAAAGCAGCTCAAAGTGTTGACAAAATTAAAATGCTTTTAAGAAAGACTTAGGTGAGTTTGTCCTATTCCAAAAAAATATTTTATGAGCTATTTTTTATAATTTATTTAAGTAGGGCTTTCTTCATAGTGTGCACCATTTAATTTGAAAATTTCCAATCACTGAGAAATTCACCTTTTTTAAAATAATTTTCAAAAATTACGAGTTTCATCACCTGCAGCTGACTATAGTTCATGACATTAAGAGTTTTTATATGGAAGTACATTCAAACCTGTTTTTGTGCGGCAGTTAGGGACCGCATAAAAAAAGCGTTTGTTTTAAAAATAACTTCGTCCGTTTTTTAAATACTTTCGCTCGCTTTATAAAAGACTTCGTCCGTTTTTTAATAACTTCGTTCATTTTATAAATAACTTCGTCTGTTTTAAAAATAATTTCGTCATTTGAGTCCCAGTCTGATTGAAAAAAAGAAAAAAAATAATAACGCACCAAAAAAATAAATGAATAAATAAATGAATGAATAAAATAAAATAAAAGACCGCAAAAAAATAGGTTTGAGCGTATTCTTTAAATAAACTCAGGCAAAAGTAAAAATTAAGTAAAAACGGGAAAAGTTCTAGTTTGAAGGAATATTTTAAAAAATAGCTACTTTGAAAAAATTTTTAGATGTTATTCGTTCTTGCTTTTATATGTGCAACTAGGACTTATATGAGCTGTTTTTCTGCTGCTTTTCAAAAAGATGATGAAATGCAGTTTATCAGATTACTCTGCATAGCAACTAATTAAATTACGTACGTTCAGTAACAAATAGATGGACATTACTGAAAATGTTCCAAACAGTTCACAAAAAATAGTTCAGCGTGCACAGTCTTGTTTTAAGTGAAAGATGCTCAATTAGTTTCAGTTTCTCACGAAACTTATTTTAGCAACTGAATTGAGTCAGTTTTGATATCAGTTTTAGCAAATTTAGCCACTTTTTTTTTAGCGAGAAACTTCGATGCGCTGGAGTAAAGTTAGCTCAGTAATTGTACAGTTAGTTAAATTAGTTTGACACTTGTTTTATACAGAAGATGAACTTAAATTATGAAACTACTATGCTCTCATGCATATACCAAGAAGCATACTTAAATCCGTAAGTTAAAAAATGTATGAGAAGTTGAATGTAAAATTTTTTGTTAAAATCCAGTGCAAAAAGGAAAACAAAAACTCGTAAATGTTTTGAAATCATATTTGATAGTGCGTAAATAATAGGACTCGACCGATGCATCGGCCTGGCCGATGCATCGGCGCCGATGGTTCAACGATTTAGCCATCGGCATCGGCATCGGCGGCCGATGCTAACTTGCAGGAAACATCGGCCCATCGGCCTAAAAAACATCGAAAAGCCGATGGAATTGGCCGATGTTTTTGAAAAAAAAAAAAAAGGACTTTTGTTGTTTTACATTTTAATACAAAGTAAAGGGAATTATTGTTTTCAAACAAAATTGTTTGCTTAAATTTCAGTATGAATTTCTATAGTCACCCCTGAAAGAGTTTTTAATACTGCATTCAGGTACCAAATAAGTTAATTATTGCGTTGTTTCTTGCTGCTGGATGTATGTATGTATCTCTCATAAGTCAAAACTTAAAAATGGTAAGCTGTAGAAGGCTAAATTTTCGCATGTGGGATGTGCGCACACTCCAGTTGTGCACTTCGCTTTTTGTTTTCGATCGGGTGTTCTAAAAAGCTTATTAACCGATTTTTTGTGGCTATTAATTACTTATTTCAAAGCAAAATTAATATAGCGTCTCAGACTGACGATCATTTAGTGATATATTGCAGAACTGGAGACTGTGAAAACAAATATGAGATGCAGAAACCGGTTTTGTTTCATTTTGTTAGATACCCGTTGAACCGACGGTAACTTTTAATTTTTCGATATTTGTAATATGAACCACAGTAATGCAGTCTTTTCTGTATCGCTTCGGTGGAGCTACATGTTTGGAGCCCATCGAAATATATTTTGGGGCCCTATTTCTCTATCACAAAAGTTGTAAAACATTTATCATAAGCATTTTTGTAACTCCTACGGTGCCCCTATGTATATGGAACCTCTCGCGCAATTGCAACATTCGCTATATTTTAAATCCGCCACTGCACGTCAAAACAAACTCGGGTGCAAGTTTTGAAAGGGTTTTCTGCTCAATAATTATGATTATTTTGAACTCTATTTTTTACGACTATTTTTTGTATTTCCGAGAACACTTGCGTGCCCCTCCTCCCACTCCCTCAATTTCTGAAATTAAACTCTAGTTGTACTTCTGAGTTGTTTAAAACTAACACCATTCATAAAATTAGAGATTTTTTTCAAGCTTTATCTATTGTTTAGGAAGAATTTAGAGCATTCATGTAAGAAATTGATTAAAGACGTTTTGAATGGTGGCATAACTCGGAAAACAGGGACTTTTGAATTTTTTCTTCGGAAGTGCTGAAGTAGATTCAGAAACTCTTCCGAGACGTTGGTGGTAGCGGTAATGTACTAAAAAAATTAAGTCGAAGTTGCGGTCGAAATTTAACGTTGTGAGTTACTCCAAAAACAGAGGGTGACCCCCCTAACCCATCCTCGTCGTTTCAAGCATTTCTTAAATAATTAGTGGTTATTCATTTTGTTTAAGAAATGCCACCTTGCGTATTTCTTGTACTTATTTCATCTATATTTTGTAATGCGTCATCTTTTTTGCATCATTAATAGCGATCGATTTTTTTTTCTGTTGTAAGTAACTATTTTTATGTCTTTATATAAAATCAAGGAATAAGTTATTTTCGTTTTCATCATATGTTTAATAATATGTTATAGAAAAGTTTCAAGGATTTCCTACTATGCCATTTTTTAATTTCAGAAAATTATTGTTAAATTGAAAAATTTAATTTGAATTTGTTTGTAGTGCTGCATAAAAGATTAAACAATAAAATTGCTCAATATTACGTGTGCAAACATCAGATCAAGTAGTATATGTATTCAGTTATTAACTTGGTGTAAATATTGAGTTTGTTTATGTAGCTGCGTTTTAAGAACCTCGCTCTTTTCATGGCTATTTCTTTTTTCCGCAAAACTTATGTCATTGTTATACATTTATGAAAAATGTAAACTTCTCTATTCATAAATTTTAAATAAGTATAAAAATATTCCTGTTATGATTTAATATTGTAATTTATCTGTTACCTTTTTTGTTTAATTTGATGATTAAAAAATGTCGACGTGCAATCTTTCCACTTTAATTGCGTAATTTGTTGACGGTTTCATAGTTTTATTCTTTTTTTTTGTATGATAAAACAACATAATTTAATGTTTTTTAACTATGTTTAGTTTACCTAAATCATACAATATTACAATATTACTGAAGTCTTTGTTATGTGTTCAATTAAAAAAAAATCAATTGGTTCTTAAACAGTATCTTTGGTTTTCTTTCTTTTTTTTTTTTTGGCTGTAGTTCTTTGTCTTCCATCATACAGCACACAAAAAAGTAGAAGCATTACTACACCTTATACAGATTGTACGTAGTACGATCCAAAAGTTCGGGGAACAAGTTGTATAAAACCTTACCCAGAATAGTTTACATTACCGAAGCACATCCACCTTCAAAAGGTCATTTTGAGGGACTATGTACTTCTGCCAGTGTTCATATAACTTTTGGAAACACTCCTGGAAGCCATTTTTCGCTACCTTCTGTGATGCAGCTTTATCTTCTCCTGAAAGCGGTGTCCATGTAAATGTTTTTTTTTTTTGCTGGGAACAGGTAAACATCACACGGAGCTAAATCCGACAAAATGTTATGTTATTTGCTTATCATATAAGAGTATTGACCAATGGAACCGTGCATCCTCAACAAGAAAGTCGCCTTCTTCCCCATGATGAAGTTGAAGCAGCAGCGCAAGAGGCCTTACAGGAGGTTGCGGCAAATGTCCAGGAGCCCTTCTAAAAGCTATACGAACGTTGGCAGAAGTGTATAATCGTTCAAGGTGACTATTTTGTAGATACAGTGGCTCCCAAAAGTGTTCGTAGACCCACGACTTTCAATGAAATAAGCCCCTATGACATTGGTTAGAATTAATATTTCGGAATAGGTATTTAATTATAAGATCTATGATCTATTTTTAACAAAACTGCACGAAAATTTTTAATAAAACATGAAAACTTATTTTTTTAAAAATCAAAAACCAAAAAGTGCCGGAAATTTTATTTTACAGAAGTCTTCGTACACTTCGGAAAAAATAACAAAAAATTAGTAAATAATCTAACTTTTTATTAGTAGAATATCATGCAGTAACAATAACAGCTTTTAAACGTCTGAGAAGAGATTTCATTGTTTTTTCTGTCTTTTTTTGTGCAATTTCTGAGTAAGTGTTCAGCCGCACTACGAGTCTTACTGTTTCTAGTTCGTTTTTCGTTTCAATGGTGTATTTTCGTAATCTAACCACCGGATATCTCCAAATATGTTCCATTAAGTTTAAATCTGGCGATTGAGGAGAAATTTCTAAGCTTAAGAACAAATTTTGAGGCACCAAACTCGAACGTGTGCTTCTTATCGTTAACCTGATAAAAAACAAAGTTGTTTCTGATTAATAAATTTTGGGCTAATAGTTTAAAATTGGTTTTTGAAATATTTAAGTGAACAGCATGATTCATTATTAATCAAAAAATTCCAAATTTCCAAGTCCTGATGCTATTATGCACCCTCACACAAAAAACACCTTCACCGTCCTGATTAACTGATCCAGTTAAGCTCTTAAGATTAAATTCCTCATTTTTTCTTCTGTTGACAATTATGCACTATTTTAACCCAAAATATTGAATTTATTTTCATCTATAAGTAAGACGTTGTTTCAAAACGTTTTGAGCTTATTTATCATTTATTTTACGACGGAAAGCGGAAGTTTACTGCTTTTCGCGCGAACAAGAAATTTTCTGCGGGAAGGGGTCCCCTTTAATCCAGCTAATCAGAGAACTTGGCGAACAATTTTAGGTGAAAATTAAACGTAAAATGTTTCATTCCATTCTGCAGAAACTTTTTCAGCGCTCAAATGTGTATTTTTCATAATTTTTTTTTACTGTAAACCTCCGATCACGCTTTGTTAACTTTGCCAGTTGACCTTTTGTTACCTTGTTTTCGATCCGATTCTTGTCTTTAAAGCATTTTATCAAGCACTTCACTATAGAATGGTATAAATTAACTAATTTAGAGACATTTCAAACCAATTTATGGCTACTGTGAGGGGAAAAGAACAAATTTCGAATCGTGTTTGTTGTTTTCTGCGCATACCTGCCATTTAAAAATAATAAGCAGAAGCTTGGGGAATAAATAGACAAAAAATTAAAGGCAAATGACTTTACAGTGTCATTACAATGTAAAAACAATAAAAAAACCACATATAATAATTTTAATCATGAATTTATTCGAAAATATTTCAGTGTACGATGACTTTTGTGGCGTATTTTTTCTCTGTCTCATCGTTTTTTGACAAATTTCAAAAATAAAATTTGGCAATATTTTGAGAAAAACTACTGGGTTTTATTCAGAATGGCATAGGAATAGTGTAAAAAAAAGGTCTTCATATTCGAATTCAGTTTTGCGTTATTTTGGTTTTACTACAAAATTTCAAAGTGTACGAACACTTTTGGAAGCCACTGTAGATGTACTTCGGTAATGTGAACTATTCACGATATTTTTATACAACTTGTCCTCGAACTTTTAGATCATACTACTTACGTATGAGTTTTCAACTTTCTATTTCATAACGTTTTTGTGTAACGTAAGTTTACGCGCATGAAGACATCACAAGAGAATTTGCGATAATTAACTAAGGAGGCGTTCAAAATGGATATTTCGGTCATCTATATGTTCTTAGGTACATATGCGCTGGAAAAACTTGTAAAGTTTAAATTGGATGATAGTAAAATAAAAATTTAGGTCGAAATCTGATTTTTTTTTTGGGGGGGGGGATTACAATTCCTTATTCCTAGAAAGGAATAAAGTGAAATGAATCAATGATCCTTTAAATCCTTGACAATCTTATCAATTTATTTCTGTTAGATTTTTTTTTCTTTTTTTTTTGCCATCGGCCAAAAGCATCGGCCATCGGCCATCGGCAATCGGCCATTTGAAGGAAAACAATCGGCCATCGGCCATCGGCCATCTTTGAACAATCGGCCAACAATCGGCATCGGCCCATCGGCCAAAAAATGCCATCGGTCGAGCCCTAGTAAATAATAGATCAAAACTGATTCTAAATGACTAGTTTGTTGAGCGACAATCAGAAAAATATTCTTTTGCGCCATCGGCATCAGTTTACTTTCTATACAATACTTTACTTTATTTCATTACATATTTATTGAGGGTAGGTTGCACAAAACATAATAGCAAAATATTTATCAAACACAAGATATGGAGATGTGTCATCGTTTAAAAAGCAAACTTAATATAACAAGAAAAGTGCTCAGAAAAAGTCTTGGGGGGGGGGGGGGGGTTCAATATATTTCTAGTTTTAAATTTTATTTTTTAAAATTTAGGTTGCAAAAATATCCTGATAAAAAGCAAGTCGTTCGCTTTGATTTAAGCATTTTAATGCATAATAACAGTTCATTATGCGAAGAAGATCCTTTCTTGCTTAGTTTGCAGCTAAGGACTAATTTTATTGTACCACCGTCATCATCTTAATTAAGTTATTCATTAAATAATTTTCTACTTTTCTTCTCTTGCAAATTTCATTTGACTTACGATCTTTTGACACTTTTATATTTTAACATTTACACATATTAAATCGCAAAAGATCTTCATTCACATTTGGGATACAAGATTGTTTACGTTGGAAAAGCAAAACTTACATTAAGTTTAAAAATATATTTCTCATAATTGAAAGATATTTTGCTATCTTTGCCAATGCGAAAGTTATTTGATATTAAATATTTCTTCGATGTTTCTTTGGAGCTCGTAATAAAATAAAATAAATATGACTAACAAATTTAAATGATATTTCGAAACTGGGAGCACTTCATAAGTTATACAAATTAAATTATAGTCATCGAAAGAGGAAGTATTTGATTTTGCAAACAAAATAAACAAATGAAATAATTAAGTACGTGAAACTAAATGCCTCTAAAAGACAAGAACTTCAAACGTGAAAGATAATTCAGCTTTTGTCTAAGAAGATTGAAATTCTTTTTGCTCTTGCACTGTTTCAGCTGCCAACTAATGAACTGAGAATTTCAAATTTAAATCAACACCTCATCCAATTACTTGTCAAATTAGCATAATTTAAAACTGAAGGGATTAGGTAATTCAGTTTAGAATATTTTCCACTCGTCGAACAAATACAAAGCTCTATGCCAGAAGCTTTTACACCAATGGAATGCAGAAAAAGATTTCCCCTGTTTTCTTTTATTATTAGACGCGTGATGAAATTTGCATTGAGAAATTTTCAGAGTTTTCGAAATCTTCTGAAAATGTCTTCATTTAATTTTCTTGGCAAAGATAGAAAATGAAGTTGCGGTTGGATAATCCAATCAGTTTCCCTCCAGGAAGGTGTCGCGAAGCTTCCAGAGCTGTCGTCAGAACAGTTTTTCTTTCAGAAACTTTTGTGGCATTTTTTGACCCGAGTGTCATCGTCAAAGCTTGAAATTCAATTTTGGTTAGGCGTTTGTTATATTTTTAGAGGTATACTCTGCTGAAAATTTTAAAGTTTTTATTTTTTCATTTGATGTTGATCGCGCTTTATCTCTTTCATAGAAGTGATGTCGTGGTTGAAATTGAATATTAATGCAAGACATTGTGTAATTATGTGATTATGCGTCTCCAATTTGTGTATAGTACTATGTTTGAATACTTTTGTATACACCGTGGAAGCATAAATTAAGTAGAATGCTATTAGAATACTGTGAAGTGTGCAACCAGGAACGACGCGAAGATAACTTTAAATATCAAAATAGTGACCCCGAACTTACTCTCGCCAAACAGCTAAAAGATTATGACTGCAATCATAGGAAATTTTACTGAATTATCAATTAGTATTAAGACCTTCAGAACTACGTACATCTCCTTTGTTTTTTTTCTTTACTAATAAAAAAGCTGAAAGTCTGGATCTCTGACTGGATGTCTGTTATGCGCATAGCGACTAGACTGTTCGGCAAACTCTCATGAAATTTAACACAAAATTAGTTCGTAGCATTGGGGTTATTATCTCAAAGCCATTTTTCAAAAATTTGATTTTGTTCTGTTTCTATAATTTTATTTTTACCACCATTGGTGGATTAAATTCGTCTGCACCGAGTGAATCACCATAGTATGGACAAGTAAATTACCGTAACGTAGACGAGCAAGTTACCAAAACATGGGCGAGCAAATTAACATAGCATATTTGCGCGAAATTTATGATCCATTATTTGTAAATATACAGGCAAACCAAATGACCTTTTAATTTTTCTGCTACGGGCAAAGCCGTGCGGGTACCGCTAGTAAAAACATAAAGCAAGTAGGTGAACGCATAGTAAGATAGCGACCTAAACAGTTTTTTTAACTATAATTTATCTTTCACGAGCGTGAAAAATGTTCTGTATCTCTTTCATCTAAAATTCATGAGATCAATCTTAATTTATAAGGCTGTGTGATAAGCATAAAAAAACTTTGTGACTTGCAATTTACGAACTGTCGTTTTAATCAGATTTAAATTCAGTTTACGGTTTACTGTATGACTAAACTATGTCCAGCAGTGTTTAAAGCAATTACGAAAATGAATGCAACTCACTTGGAATTGATGAGATTTTATGAACTATAAATAAAAATGCATTCAGAATCTGCAAACAATAAACACCTAATCAACAATATATAAGGTAAAGTCGCCATATTTCGGCTCACTTTTGCTTTTCGATCTCTGAGTAGCATATGGTACGTTCAATTTATCCAAAAAAGGTTTTATAACACTACCAGCTTATATTACACTACGCAGGGTATTTAATCTTAAATACAAGAAAAACAATTTGTTTTCAGAGAAAAAAAAAGCTTAAAAAATGCATTTAGCTTTTTAAACAATGCTTCTACATTGCTAAAATAAAAAAAAAAAAAAACAAATGCAAATGCTTCTGCAACAATATTGCAGAATGGAATATTGTTACCCTGTTTTCGTCTATCTTCCAATAAACCTCTTAAAAAACGTTATAATGAGTTGAAAATGAGGTAACAATTTTAAATACAGATTATTAATAATGTTGAAGGAAAACATCACAAATTGGAATTTTTTTCAAACAAATTTAATTAACAAATGTCAGATTGCATTTTCAAGCCTCCAAACAACCGTCATTAATGTTTTTTCCATCACTCAAGGCACATTTTGTGTTTGCCACGAAGTGCATTGATGGTAACGCAGCTATATTTCTCTATTATCTTTAAAAAAAAAACGTGTTTGGCTTATAGGATACTCTACATCAATGGTTTTTACACCAATCTTGGTAGATAAAGAAAATAGGAACATCATATTTGCCAGTATAGCGGTTTCTTGTTCTACGTGCAGTGAACCTAACACAGCAAAACGCTCAGATCATTCAATTTATAGATTTTCCTAAACGAATATGTCAAACACAACTAAATAAACACATTCTAAGAAATCAAAAAGAGCATTTGCAAATAGTAATACGATAACTCAAGTGTCTGAAAGACTAGACACATGAAGCTTGCACAAGTAAATATTATTATTGACCGCATTCAGAAAAATATCACAGGTGGGACACGTGGTCTTAAACCAGATAGACATAGGGGAACGGACTTGGGAACGGGGACAAAATATAGCTACTTTACCCTAAACCTCTTTCCTAACGTTTAAATTCGTTTTTTAGGGTATCTCTCACCTTTTTTTCTTTCCAATCCATTAATAGAATTCGAATCGATTTTCTAAAAAAATAAATACGATATTCTTCATCTTGCTCTGAGTTTCACTAAAAAATTATTCACATTTTATTGAAAACATATATTTTATCTTTCTTATGGCGAGCTGCACCGGTATACAGTCGCACCCATAGACTCAGGGGCGTGCGCAGAAATTTTGTGGCCCGTCACAAATAACTTTTACGGGCCCCCTCCATATTGTTTACACCCTACATTCCACTCTTCATTTTAAAAATATTGCGCCCCCTTCAGGCTCGGGCCCAGGCCAACGGGTGTTACTTCTCCCCCCTGTGCACGCTTCTGCATAGACTTAGCACACTTCTTGCAATAGTACTGACCTTGTGCACGGGTAGAGTGTATGCAGTATAAATTTTTATGTAGTTAGAATAATATCCTAAATTCAAAAAATAATGAAGCATATGCAACTAATCTTAGACCCTATCGTGTAACAATCATGTAAATAAAATTAGACACTATCGAGTAACAATCATGTCTCACGTAATAAAGTCTTCAGTTATGCCATGCTGATTCTTCTGGCTACAATAAATAATCTCGATAGAACTGCTTTTTGACGAAGCGGAAAACTTAACGCTTAGCTGAATTTGAATGAAAAAATGTTGCTTCTCATGCATTACAAATATTTGGAAGCGTTTCGAAATAATTTTGCCTTATCAAAATCGTAAGCAATAAGTTTGAATTATTTTTATCAGTTATATCAGTGTTGGTCAATTGTTTTTCTAAGATCAGATAATCACACCTAAAATGCTCTTCGAGTGACGAAGAATTATGGCATGGAATTAGAAATCGGCTTTAAATGTTAAATTAATTTTACGACATTGCACCGAAACTGATTCTATCACTTATTGTTTTATTTTGTTGTTTTATTGCTTTGTTTCACATAACCAGCAATATCATATGAATCAGTAGGAAAATAAATTATAAAAAATAAATTTCCAGTCGCAATGTAAGTTTAAAACTACGGACAGAGCTAATTAGAATTGATCTTTTAATAGTATGAAAAATAAGAAGAAATTAAGGTAAACACACCAGTAGTGCCACTGTTTCAGTAGTGGCTACTTTAAGGTTTACATTTGAAAAAATAGGATTACAGGTCTCCCAATTTATTCAAAAGTGCATCAAACATTTGAATCCATTGGGCAACCTGGAATCTTATTTTTTCAAACATAAACCTTAAAGTGACCACTACTGAAGCACTATTAAGCACTGGCCAGTACTGATGTGTTTACCTTTACTGGTCAGAACGATTTAAAATTTGATCTGAAGTTGGAGAAGAATGGGAAAAAAAGTATGGAGTGGGAAAAGAATGGTTTTGAAATGTTAGATGTAAGGAACGCTTTCCTTGTCACAACATTAAGATGTTCTACTATTCGGGATCTATGATCCCAACTGCGATAATTGCGGAATGAACTGATGGTAGTGTTCCCAAAGCTTTCCGATTTACTGCACCCTTTGAAAAAATATGATTTCCTCATGACACCCCAGTCGAAATGTGTGTAACCAGAGGAGGACAAGGGAGGACAGCTGCCCCTTTCAGAATAGAAACTATTCATAGTAAAAACAAAAGAAAAATAATATTTTTTTTTAATGGTTTGCCGCAATTTTTTAACTTAGATGCTCATGTCAATCAAATCATAATTATTATGTATGTTTGATTTCACGGTGAAAATTAGTTATGTATTTATATTTTGTGGTTTTCTAACTGCCCCTATTCAGGAAAAACCTAATGTCAATCGGTCAAACATTCAATACCACTATGTAATTCAGCTCCTGTGTTCTGTCTTGCTCTTGATTTTTTAATGTTTCATTATACCTTTTTGCATGTTTTTTTCATCAGAAATTAAGGAGTGTAAGACCCTCATCAAAATACATTTAATAAACGAGAAAGAAAAAAAACCTAGAAGAAAACTCATGGAGGGTTATGCTAAAAATATATGATAAAGGACGTTTCTAAGTCAATAAGAGAATTAATAAGATTATGAAAAATGTTTCTTACAGGTAATAAATGGGATTTTTTTTCGCGCATATAGGCTTATGATGGTTAGTAATGAAAATATCATTGTCATGTAGTTGGTAGCTGCAGAAATCAACCAATTTGGAATTTTTTTTAAGTAAATTGATTATTTAATATTTTAAACCAGGATTTACTAAATTTTAGTTATGATGCTAAGAGGGAGAATTGTTATACTTCCCGTTGTGATTAATCATAAATCTAGAGGACAAGAACTGATGATTTGATTTTATGTTTGGATCGTGAATTTGAATTTTAAGAATGCTATAATTACGATTAATAAAAACATAATTATTACATCTGTCAGTTAGATCTAAGACAAAAATTCACCTGTGATTCCCAATTACATTTTGTGTGATGAGTCTAAGTACTGGCCCGCGAGTAGCGAGAAATTTTTTTAAATGGTCCTTAGGCCAAAACGTTTGGATACCTTTGACTTAAAGGACAGTAGGGTTGCTTAGTTTTGAGCAAGCTTGTTGTTAACAAAATTTATGATTAACAACGTACAGCTGCGCGACCACCCTATCCCAGCGTCAAGTTCGATTTAACATAACAACTTTTCCACTGAGATTTGAATAGGTTAAGAAGTAATTACCGGATCTTCTAATGAAACTATATCTGGTGATAAATTATGGTGACTTACTAATTATCGTTCAGCGCTAAATTGCTTCCTTTCTTCTTCTAGATACTCCTAAATGCAATGAGATTCAGAAAAAGTTTATCAATCGTTTTGCATGGCCATTCACTTGTTCCAAGATATTGGATGAGATTTTCAGAAGCCGGAGGACATGATGCAATGTGTTGTTCTCAGAACTTGTTAAAATTTTATATTGTTGTGTGTTCTAAGAAATAGAGTTGTTTCCAGTCGGTCTTTTTTTTTTTTTTTTTTTTTGCATTTTGGTTGAGTTTTTTCCCCTTATGCTACTAAAAAAAGACGCTATTGCGTGGTAGTAATGTTCATGACGATGCCCTTTTCCTAATCTACTTGAGATTTTAAGTTTCCTTGAAATTAAAAACTCATCATTGTCGTTATTAAAAGAAAAAAAAACATTCCATCAACAAGTCATGTATATTACTTGTCTAATTAAGAAAATTATTAAGGGCAGGTTTGAAATAATTTCAGATGCGATTTTTTTCTCTTGATATCATGTCATTTTCTGATTTTCAAAAGAATCAATCTTTATTTTTTTAATTAATGTTTTTATTTTATTGTTAAAGTGTATTCTGCCGTGTACAGCAAAAGATTAACTGCAAATTTTTCATTTTTCATTTTTTTTTGGGGGGGGGGGCATTTTTGTCATCTATTGTACGTTAACTTTATTGTACAAGCTTGCTTATTTGGTTTCTGCTGAAAAAAAGGCGCGTAAAAAACAATCTAATTCCAAGTTTTTCCTTCGGTTTTTATTGAATCCGACACACATTTCTTCAAATATCTCGAAAATTCATTTCTGCAGATACTGCCATTTACCTGCACACGGCAGTATTACAAGTCTGATTTTCAAGTTATCGTTCAACGTGTAACTCTGCAGTTAGTCATAAGTATAGATTCTATTTCATCTGGTTTCTTCGGATTTGATGAATGCTCGAGTAGTGACAATAGAATGACAGTATAAAAGTAGTAGTATTTTCACCTAACAAATCTGACACCATTGCATTGTCCGAAGGCTCCTTTCAAGTCAAGTATCACTTCTTTGAAACCTCATCCATCAACACATGACTAAAGGGTAATAATCCTAAAATACTCCACATTTTCACAAGCTGTGAAAATGTTCACGTTTAGAAAGCGGCATGAAATCACGCGAACACATGTCGTCGCGCACGAAACTAAGTCTTTGTCAACTGTGGTCTTTTGTTTACCGATTTGCTCCAACTGCTGGAATTGGCGCCAACTCAACTAAATCTTAGCGAACAAGGCAGCTGCGGACTCAATAAAAACGCAACTCTTTCATTGCTTCTGCTCTTTATTACCGCCATTTCAAAGGGAAGCTGATGGAAGTTACTTTCTCGAATGCCAAATATTTTTGGTTATCGTGCGTGCAGAACAAGCAATTCTGACTTTCGCACGTCATGCTTATTACAATAAACGTACAATACGAAGTGCTTATTTCTCTTTGCAAGAAAAGAAAAGGGGTCGAGCGAATGCATTAAACATGGGTTCTTTTTTTAGGTTAGCAGAACACTTAAATTCGTTTTCATACACTTGATGTCTTTGTTAAAGCCATTTGTTGATGGTTTCAAACAATCTTATTCCGTTTCTCCAATTCGTTGCCAGTAATTACGTATTTATGCACAGAAAGGATTCGAAAAGGCTGGGGAAAGGGCGTTACGAGTAGTTAAATGTAGAAGAATTTTTCTATTGGCAGGGAATTTTATGTACATTGTTTTCTTATTAACAAATTATGTTAATGTGATATTGCTGAGCTAGCCATTCCTTTTCTGAAAAATCATTTGAATAAACAGTGTGGAATGGGATAGTAGTATACTGATGGGCACAGCATATACCTTTTGGCTTATATATGTAAAAAACCTCTGCTTTTTAATAAATTTGATATTTATGTTTCATTATAATGATTTATTTTTAAAAAACTAACAGCGTTGGAAAATATCACCCATCAATATCAATAGACATAAATAAGCATTTTTCTTATTTTAAATATCATTGCTTATTATAAGTTTCATACAAGGTTTGTAGACAAATATGCATCTTGCTCCACGATATGGGATGTATTTTCTGAAAAATGAAATTCTGAATACCTATTTTCTTCATTTTAATCTGATTTATCTTCCCCCTAAAATTTCAGCGCTTACCCTTTACTTTTTTAATAGACGAACAACACGCCCTCTGATTAATTGCGACTTCAGCACAGCGCATGAATAAACCACTTTGCTGTTGATGTACTTATTTTTCAGAAAAACGAAGCAACATCAATTAAAATTTGTTGAGCATTATACTGAGTACCGTTCATTATTCAAGTTAAATATTGGTTGTAATAATCTGTAGTTTTTTGCCCATTTTATCCAAATTTATTTTTTTTTTCTTAAATTTAAGAGGAATGTTAATTTGAAAGATTAATTAAACTTTCAGCTGTACTTTTAGTAGGACAGTGGGATAAAATGGGTTGAACAAAAAGTCTGTAATGCATGCTTTCTTAACTTTTTTCTTTGTTTTTTGCAAGACTATTTATTTGTGCATACCATTTATGAGGTTCTGAATACAAAAGTTCGGAAGCAGATTTTTAAAAATAAATCTACGGCGTAAATCAACAATAAAAAAAGTCTGAAAGATAAAAAGACATTAGACTAATTTTAAAATCTAAATCGGCACCGAGAAATACTTAAGAATAAGACGCTAATGCGAGTGCATGCTACCTTGGAATTATTCTCTAGAAACCGCTCAAATCTTCATAAGTCGAAATGTAAGACTTGTTTCTTTTAAAATCTTAAGGTTTTTTTTTTTTCCTCTCACAACTGTGAAATGCCGGGCATCAGTAATGTGCAATGTGCATGACACTTTTAAAGTTGTTTGCCAAAATGTATCGTCCATTT
This sequence comes from Uloborus diversus, assembly GCF_026930045.1. NCBI lineage: Eukaryota > Metazoa > Arthropoda > Arachnida > Araneae > Uloboridae > Uloborus > Uloborus diversus. Next base: position 92,235,629 of record NC_072732.1, on the reverse strand, counting down.
ACAGAAAGCTTTCGCTTCAAGCATTCCAAGAGAGGAACATTTGGATCCAGAATTTAAGATACTATCCCGAGTAATCTTACATGATTTTAGAATACATTATTCATTAAAAAAATAGCTATGAAAATGATCTTTTATTTTTAATTTCTTTTATTTTTATTATAATTATATCATTTTTTCAAGCATGCTAGAAAATTTATTATGAAATAAGTACTAATTTACATTTTTGTTTGAATACTCTCAAGCATCAGCGAGGCAGGAGAGGTATTAGCGAGAGAAACGGAGAATACATATATTTACAAATTTGTGCAAATCATCCTTTCAAAACCAACAGTTCCGATCTGCAACTTTGTCGGAATGTTTTATGTTGTGAAGACAGGCCGTGGTGGCCTGATCGGTTGATTCGACAGATTCATGACTGGAGGACCGGAGGATGTCTATACCAGCCGTTGAAGTGTTTCCTCGTTCATTAATGTTGAATTGAGGCAGTGAGAAGCAAAAGGATTCAAGCGGACATTTTCAAGTTTTGAGTAAAACGCGTATAAAGATAACTTCCTAGGTAGGCTTTCATTGATTTTTTCTCCAAATCATGCTGTACAGCAGCACCTACCAAGACTACTAGTACAATCTCTTGCCCCAAGACACAAGAGAGGACAACCTGCCATTTGTACTGGTTATCTCCAATTTTTAAATTTTGCCACTTGCATCCATTTGCTTCTCACTGCCTCATATGGGCACGTTAAATATATCATGGTCAAAAAGTCCTTGAAGTTCCCACTGCAAATCAATACCTCTGTGGTAGCTGGACCAAGGATTACTCGGTTTCTTGTCTGAATTAAAAAAAAAAAAAAAAAAAAGAAAAAAAAATGAGCTCCCAGGGTCCCTACCAACTGGCTAAACCACGTATAGTGGTAGGTACGAGGGACCCTAGTGTGAAGTGTAGTATAGTTTTGTGTGAACATACTAAGAGAATATTTAGGGATACTTTTACCTACTTATAAAAGTTCGATGAGTAGTACTTTTATTTTTATATCCGGTAGTAGAGACAAAGTTACACATTAACGTACGTTGCTGAGTCTTGAGCAAGTTTGCAGTTGGCCAAAAAAAAAGAAAAAAGAAACTTAAATTTGAAAAGTAAAAAAACTTTTTGAATCTAACTCTCTGGCGGTTTGACATACGAGCGGAATTTTACCTGGAAAAGGTCACCTTGGGAACATGGCTATCTGCTCGAAATGGTCAATACTTTTTATCTTGAAATTTCCTCCCCCTTTCGGAAGGAGATAAAAAGCACTTAATCCCTTTTGACTAGGACGTGCTGTCAAAGCTCAACCCCTTTCTTTTCAACGCGTGTCGCAGGGAAGAGTGGAACTCCTCCAGACATGCTGCCAAGGTCCGTCCCGCCCATTTCTCCCCTCAACACGTGTAGCAAACGAGTTGAATTCCTTTCAGCCAGTCGTGTTTTACTAATCACAACTTTCTGTAATATTTATGAAGTTATAATCTAGATTTTAAATCTCTGGAATTGCTATCTCCTACTACTGCTCTAAATTACTATTCACATATTTTATTATTGAATTTAACTACTCATATTCAACATTTATAAAACAATATTTGGAACAAGTTATTTCAATATGAAATAGCTAAATGCATTTAGTTATGATTGTAATGTTTTGCATAACCTGAAATGATACGTAATAATAAAAAGCAATAAAGGAATTCCCTCCCCCCTTCCACGCAATAGCAATTCGTTGTTTCTCTTTTAACCCTGGGGGAAAAAAGCACTGCAAATTTATACATCTATGCATACTTTTTACATACTATGTTTGTATATGTATATTTTTTTCTTTATTTGTGCATTTTTATGTTTCGAATCTCGCCATATTTAAGACTAAGTGATCATAATAGCGGTATACCTAGGCTTGCATTATTTCCGAAATGTTCAACCAGGACCCCCCCCCCCCACCGTGGGTATTTCAAAAGGTACACACCCCGGCTGGTTTTCAGAGTGTTTTAGAAGGTAGTTTATTCTTAATGCTATGGATAAATGATTACTAATTATCAGCCTAAACCAGGAATAATAAATGATACATGACGCAAGCAGATACATTTAAACAATTTATTTTGTAAACGTTAATCTTTTGAAGTTACTTTAGCAAGAAATGAGGAATTGAATTTTGAACAATATTTACTTGTTTATTGCATTGGCTAGGACTTTTTTAGAAAGTCATTTTTGTTTTAAATCTTTTTGTAAAATTCCTTACAAGCTAATCCGATAGTAATTTTACAGGTCATAAATTACAAATCTGTACCTCAGAGCTAAACTAACGTGATTCACATACGCTACTTTACAGGAGACAAAAAAATATGTCATGTGAGTGCAATTTTCGAAAATATGTAAAATATCCGATATTTTCAATCAACGCAAACTAATGTCTTCAAAATAGTAAATGCATCCTCAAATCACTCTTTATTTATTATTATAATATGCAGACTTAAAATTAAGGTTTCTTTAATTATTCATATCTAATATTCCATTTTACATTTTAGTCAATTTTAATAGAGTTAATATAGCGTTAGCTGTTCTACTCATTTGTCTTATGTTAACTACTTTTACACAGTTATATGATTCAGAAAAAAACAATATGCGACAGTCAGGGGCACAGTCATAAGACATTTTCTTTTGTTCCAACCAATGGTTAACATTTAATTAGGTACTTTTAATATGCATTAAAATTGTTACATTACTAATAATTTTATGAATAAAAAAAATACATTATTTTGTTATATTAATGTGTAATAATACATCATAAAACTATAGTGCATAACCTTTTGGGTATTTTTAATAATAAATGAGCTATATTACTATGATTAATATAATTTTTATGCTGAAAATACCGTAGTTGGAAAAATAAATATCGAAAATATCAAAATATCATGATATTTTCAGAACAAATATCGGATATATATCGGTGAACCCTAGCAGTAATAAACAGAAAATTCAAATTTTTGGACTTACGTCAGTCTGGCTACGAGGTACAGAAATGAAAAATTTATTATTTTAAATAATCCTTCACGGTTAATTATTTTTATATTTTTTTGGTCATCTATAATGAAACTTATATTTTACCGAGACGTGAAGTAAACTGGCCGGGACACTGGATTTTTGAATGAAAATCGGGACTGTCTAAGATCCCGTTTGAAAATCGGAAAACAAATACTATATCCAACATTCACTGAATTATGGCGTATTTAACAAAGCTATTATTAAAGAAACACTGACAATCACATGGGATCTAGTATGGGGCGCATCGATGAGAGGTCTCAGAAGGACAGTGTAACCTCCCCAAAAAATTCTCATTTGAAAAATGTGGAAACACTATTGCAACATTGAGATTCTTCTTTCAAATTTTAAAAATTGTTTTTAATGATGCATAATGTTGCTTCTCATTAGATGTTATGTAAGTATGATATAATGTGCATGCTCATGTTTATCATTTGGAAAAAGTAGAACTTCATTCGAAAATTTGAGAATCCACCTCTCCCCCCCCCCTCTCTCATTTTATTTCGGAGTGCCCCTGCTAGTAGTTAAGACCTAAGTGACCGAGCTAGGTATCAAATCAAAGTTATGAAAACACAATTAAAGCAAAAAGTAGTAAACAACGAAATACTTTTAAATTATAGTGGTAAAAAAAAAGTCGCAGCAAAAAAGTTGTTAAAACAATTTTACGAATTTTCATCCCCGTAAAAGGTTTATTAATTAGTATGAGGCATGAATTATGATGATTTTTCTATAAAAATCAAGGTTTTATAATTATTTTTGCTTAAGTTGTTCCAAGGAATTGAAAGTTCATATGACTTGTATCAAGCAATCGCACAGATTAAATAGTGATTTGAGATAAATATCAGGCTTTGGGCAAATTGAGATCAATGAAAATTTTGGATTTGTTGCTTAATAAAGTACAAATAGTTAAGCTCTGCTGAAGTTTTATTTTAATTATAAAACGGTTTAAACTTTTATTTATTTTTCTCTATTTATTATTATTCCTTTTTTTACATAAAAGAATAGTTATAAATTCTCACTTAACCATTTCCCCATTTCCATCTTCCTACAAAATACTGTAGATCTTAAGCAACTCCATAGAAATTTCCTTTACTAAGAGTCAGGTCCCATTCTTCTGAATTTCTTCCCCCTCTCAATGAAAAAAATTCCGAGGCTCTTTATTTTTTATTGAAAAGAAAAAGCTACAAACGATTCAATTTTTGATTTTTTTTTTTTTTGAAAACTATTCATTTTCATATACTTTTCCATTTTTAATAACAATAAAAAAAATATTATTATTGTTCTTTGCTAACAACTGAAGTTTTTTTTTTTTTTTTGTATAAATGTTAACACAATAGCTGCCTGGTGTTGTGCAAAATTTTTGCTCTTACTATATATTGTTTATTTAGTTTTTTTTTACTTATACAGAATTGAAATTGTATGCTAAGAGATAAATGTTTGTTTTTCTTTGTGATTAAAAATAATTATAAACTGAAGTATTAGACAGAATCGGTGAATTTAAAATGTTTCTGATATTAATGATTGAAATTAGCGACCAAAACCCAAGGCCAATCAGTTAGAGTAAATAAATTTGAAAAAAATATCCCTTTTTTTTATATTTTTTTATAATGTGTTTTGAGTACAACATCTGCCTAAATGTGCGTAAAACGCGACGTAAGTGCACATAAAAGTTGAAAATTGATCTTTTACGTGTACTCTTTGGTTTTCTTTACAGCATTGTGATTTTATAACACTTAAAGTTCCTAAATTATATGTTAGTATCGAATAAAGCCGTAGCTATAAATTTATTTCCAAAAGGATACTTAGTTTGTTTTCGTTCAATTTGAAATCTCACAGCTTTTATTTATTAATTTATTTGAAATGTAATTGAATGTCATTGTCGTCGATTAAATTATGTTGCATCCATTTACAGCACAATTATGAATTAAATGTAAATTTTAAGCTTAGAAGAAAGATAAGTGGATATTTCATTCTTGGAATCAAGTTTTGCTTTTAGCAGATGCTTACAATAAATAGCAAGGAGGTTTGCTTAGAAATCTTTGCGTTGATAAGAAGGATGCACTGAACCTTGAAACCCCAACCTGATGAAAGGGTATTGTTTGCGTGTGTGAATACAGAAGGTGGGCCCCTGCGCTCCGGGGTGCCGCTCTCAGGAGAGGGGAAAGGAAACGCAGGATTCTACGCCTTGGACCGTTTGACAACGAAAATTTAGTGTCAGAAAAATACGTGTAAAACGCTAGCGACGTGATCTTGCTACGGCGTGATAAGGACGTGCAAAACCGCCGGGTAAGAAGCAAACATAATGTTGAACCGGATTTCCTATTTTTCTTAGGTAGCTTGTACTCGTAGTTTTTTAATTTAATAACTTACTTTTATGCATTCCTTGGTGTTGAATTATATTTCAATATTAATACAATGCCAGTTTATCTTTTTGGGTACTTAATCTGCGTCACACGTTGCTGAAAGATAATCTAACTGCTGGACCAGATATAGTGGAATAGTTTACATTCATAAATGTAATATGTAATCTTTTTTTACATACTTAGCAAAATACGAGCATTTTATAAACAACAGCAGCAATCATTAAGTCAGAAAGTTTTTTTCCCGGAAATAATTTTTGAATAAAATTATTTAAAATTTCCTCCAATAAATGTTGCATTAAGTATTTTCAATGATAAATTCTTCAACCCCATTGAATTTTGAAAAGATTCTCATTTTTAAAAATTAAATAAAGTACAAACTAGCAATTTATTTTCGAACATTATTTGCTCTTTCGTTTTAGCTATTTTGAAAAAACCTTAACATTTGAGATAAGAAAACTCAATTCGAAATGTTTTTTTAATTGATAACATTTTTTATCAACGTAATCCGCAACAACTGAGCAGAAAAATACTTCCCTTTATCACCAGTAGCACTCACTTTTGTCCAAAATCGTAATCTGAAAGATTAAGGAAAAAAAAAAAAAAAAAAAAACACGAACAATAGTAGAACAAAACTTACATCTAACATTCCACCAGTCGTTGAATCCCGGATTTTATTTATTTATTTTTTTAAGAACCAACTTCGAACAGCGATGATGAAGAATGAAACTAGATGAACCTGATAACATCTGTATAATACGAAATTACTATTGAGCTTCGAAATAGAGATTATAAACGCTTGGACAATCAGATAAGACTTTCCTCCCTTTTTGATGTTCAGTTTCTTTTTTTATATAAAAAGCGCTATCAAGTTGCATTACCTAGAGCAAATCAATGGTCTTCTGACCATATTTTTTTTTATTTATTTACTAGGAGTGAGAAATGTTGCGGAAATTGGTTGAAAATAAAACGCTAAGCACTTTCGATCGGAAAACAAAACAGTTGCTAAATGGAATTCTCAATTGGTGAAAGCACGTATTGTTTCTTCATGTCGAAATTTCTATGGTTGATTGAAAATCAAAAGACTGATATTGAAAAGTTCTTGTCAATATAAGGGTTTACAATAGCAATTTAAGCTTTGTAATGCCATGTTGGAACAAAAAATTCTATGTAGCGATACATTTTTGATAATAAGGTCTATACTATGGAAGTTTCATAATAATTAGATTGGGTTTTATATTCACTTAGACGCAATTTGCAATAATAATAATGATGTTTAATATTTTAATGTATCCGTACCTACTTTTGTATTCGACCGAATTCACTTTTAATTAACGTTGCCGAGTTGGAGGTTAAATGATCGACGCCGGCTCCGATAGAGCCTTCTACTCCGATTTCATCACCCCAAAACAAGTCCGATTCAAACCCTGACTCCATAATCCTGTCGGAGTGGAGAACTCGAAGAAAAAATAACCGACTCCGACTCTGACTTTTAAATTTATAAAGCATCGACTCATGATCCTGACTCTGTAGCTCTTCTTTCAACACTCTGGAACTCGAATAAAAGTGAGTGACCTGAGATAGCCGCGGGAATTTTTTTCCCACACCACCTATTCCCTCAAAAAACTGTTTAATATGTTTCAGTTGAAAGTATTGCATTTACTATCTATTCTAAGCACCATATATTCTACAAAATAATGATACTTGCAAAACGGATTATAGTTATTGATGAAACAAAATAAAATAAAAACGTTTTTTCTTCTTGGTACGAACATTTTGCTCACGGAGCGAGTTATGGAAGTTTAAAACGAGAAACACCTTAGCTTATTTCTTTTTTGATTATTTTGATCAAAACAGTTATTTTTGCGGAAAAGCGTAAATTTAATTAGAGCGTTCAGAATTATTTTTTTAAAGACTGAGACCATTTTTTAATACTAATTTTCTACAAAGCTATACTTAGTTCATTTTTATGAAATGTTTTTCTCGTGTTCATGAACGGAACTTTTAATTGGTATAAATATAATCAATTCAAAGTTTTATAACAGTGTATGAGTTTGTTTTAAATGGGTTCGTTTTGAAATAGAGTTATTTCAGAAAATTGTTAATCTGTTGATAGGGGAGGTGAGGTACGTTGGACCGCGGGGCAAATGTTGGACCGGTCTCAATTATTTTAGTACTATTCATATTTTTTATTTTATTTTATGACCAACAAATAACACCTATGGTCCTACAAATCCTATAATGAAATCACATGGTAAAGTTATGCTGAACAAATTTTTATCCAGAAAGTGTTATTTCAGTAGTCCTGATTAATTTTCAGAAAACTTTAACTTTATTTTTTTTAATGGTTTACATCAAGATTGCGGAGAAAAAAATTAAACTCTTTTTTAAAGTAAGTTCTTTTAGTTCGAATTTTTCAAGTTTTGAGTAAAGCGCGTTTAAATATAACTTCCTAGGTAGGCTTTCATTGATTTTTTTCTAAATCATATTATTAGAGCAGTGCCTACCAGGGTTACTGTCTCTCGCCCCAAGACAAGGAGAGGTTACCTTACTATTTGAACTGGTAATCTCCAACTTTTTAATTTTGCCACTTACATCCCTTTTTCTTTTCAAAGCCTCAACTGTAGATTTTTGAAGAGCAGCGGAGTTGGAGTCGAACTGATTTTGGAGTAAAAGAGTCAGAGCCGAGAGTCGAAGATTTAAAGTTCGCATAGTCGGAATCGGTAACTATCCCTCCGACTCCGAAGCTCAGCATTTTTGGAAAAATAATGTCTGAACTTAAAATAATTGTATGATAATCGTAATAAGCAAAATGAAACAATGTTGCGGTTCTTTTTTTTATGGCTTGATTCTCGTTTGTAACAAACGCTTCACTTCATTACACTTTCAAACATTACGCATTTTACACAAACTACCAATTTTCTGTAACTTTATTAAGAAAATGGCTTCATTTTACCGAAATCAATAACACCCCGATTCATACAGCGTACTGACTAATTATTGTCATTTTCTTCCGAACCCCTTACACCCTTTAAGTTCCCGTTAAGATTCGAAAAGGCAATGCAAATTTATGACTTAGGCTTCCAATATATATTAAGAAAATTACTCCCGTTAAAAAATTCCCCTCATAAACCAGGTTAATATGCCATAATGGTGGAAAACGCTCATAAGACTGTATTTTAACGCCATTCCAAAACATCAGCGAAAAATATTGCTCCAATTTGTCTCGCTTAATAAACATGGCGACGAATAGAGGCGTTGCCAGATCCCCGGACGGCTTAGAATCTTTTTAATATAATGTCACCATTTTGTTGAGCGAAAGCGAGATACGGGAGGCTTAATAATCCGAGAAACTTACGGCAGATTAATCTCGTCGAAGAATGAGCAATAAGACAAAAACACAAGTTATGACACGACGTAATGACTAAGATATGAAAGCTGAACATCGTAAAGATCCATTACGGCTCAGTGCCATTGCGTTAAGCCTCTTGGTTAGCTTACAGTTACGTATTAGAATGTGCATTACAAAATGTAAGAAGAAAATTTAGAAATGATTGAATTCATTTCAATTATGTATCAATTTTGCTTTTGATTTTTCTCGTGTAATACTAAGTAGGTTCTTGTAATTTAAAGTGTAAAATAGGATTTGAATTTCAGGTGGAAGGAATTACTATTAAAAGGTTTATTTTACAATTTTGGGTTTTAATGAATCTGAAAAAAATATAATTGGTACAGTGGCATACATAGCAGCCCCGTCACCCCTGCGGCGCGGGGAGGGGGCGCAAGTAGGCCCCAGAGAGAGCCAAAACGGGCCCTTTGTCAGTTATGTCACCGGTCCCCTTCCCACCAGCCAAAAAAAAGAAGAAAACGGAAAGAAAAGGGGGAAAAGAAATAAAAAAGGAAAAAAAAAGGGGAAATAGAAAAGAAAAGGTAAAGAAAAAAAGAAAAAAAAGTGGGCTGAAAAAGAAAAAAAAAAATCAAAACTCCTTACTAGAAAACAATTAACTCTATATTCAGTAAGTTACCGCCCTATAGCCAGGGCTAAGGCAGAGATACAAGAAATACACCGCCAGCTCAGTCAATTCCAGCCGAGGATTGCAGTTTCGTGCTTATTAGCACTCATCAGCCCGGCATAGGAGTGACTGAGGCGGAGGTGGAAAACCTCATAAGGAAGCCAAGAGTGCCAAACAAACTGGTAGCTAATACAGAATTCGCACTGACCAGACGAGTGACCGAAACAATGGTTCGTGCTAATTCTGTATTAGCTACCAGTTTGGCACTCTTGGCTTCCTTAAGAGGTTTTCCACCTCCAGCTCAGTCAATCCTATGCCGGGCTGATGAGTGCTAATAAGCACGAAACTGCAGTCCTCGGCTGGAATTGACTGAACTGGGGGTCTATTTCATGTATTTCTGCCTTAGCCCTTGCTATAGGGCGGTAACTTACTGAATATACCTGCCTTGCCTTCAATATTCGAGTTGAACCAAACCATTGTTTCGGTCACTCGTCTGGTCAGTGCTAATTCTGTATTAGCTACCAGTTTGTTTGGCACTCTTGGCTTCCTTAAGAGGTTTTCCACCTCCAGCTCAGTCACTCCTATGCCGGGCTGATGAGTGCTAATATGCACGAAACTGCAGTCCTCGGCTGGAATTGACTGAGCTGGGGGTGTATTTCATGAATTAACTCTATTTTAAGTGCCATAAGTTTAAATATCAAAAGAGTAAATTTCACTTAATCTTTACGTTTTCTCTTATTTAGAGTTCCCCCCTTTTTCGTTCTTCTTTTTTATTCTTTTCTTACCTTATTTTTTTTTCGTCAGTGTCGCCCCCCTCCTCAAGGCCCGGGCCCCTAGTTTCCGACTAGGCTGACATGGCCTCTCGACGGACCTGGGCGCAAAAGTTGTGAGGGTGCACGCTTTGAAAAAATAAAACTGTTAAAATAATTTTAAAAATATTTGTTATGGTGGGGGGGGGGGGGGGTGCAATGATAAATCTGGCGAGGGACACACCGAAGTCTTTGTATGCTTCTTTGGAATGAAATTTTACTTAAAAAATATTATGGAGAATCATGAATCCTTTTTGTAGTTTGTTTTGCGAATTCAAATGCATTTTTTTTTCTTTTGCTGCATTGTAGAATCGACCTCAATACCATATCAACCGAAATTACTAAAACGCTCAAAAGTGTTTTTCTCTTTTTCTTCTCTGCAGCACAAAAGAAAAATATTGCAGAAGATTGAACTTTCACGGAAAGATTTAAAAAAAAAAATATGAAAAAAACAATTTCATTTACTAAACTTTATCAAATCTGGTTTTATAGTCATATTTTTGTTCAACGAACATTGTGGTTGATAATTTATTTTTCAATCAAGAAATCTTTAATTTGTTTTCGGATAGCATAGTTTAAAAGAAAAATCGTGAAGAAGAACAAAAAGAAAAGAAATCTTTCAAAAGTTTGGGTACGAGTTGAATGCAAATTGCATTCTTTCCAAACATTTTTTTAAAATTCGTTTGCAGCCAACGCATGTGTGCCATTCAAGAAAAAAATCTAATTCTATTTCCAATGGATTTGATGGTTTCTCGGTTCTTAATGGCTTTAAAAAACAGAATATCTGATTTTTTTTAGAATCGATTAAAATGCATCTTAGTTTAAATCTTACATTTTAATGGAAGAAGAATGAAATTGAAGTTCAAAATGAAATAGAAAAATTCAATTTGAAGTTGAGGAATAATCTGATAAATCCAAATAAGATTGAAATAGTTTTGCAGTTCCAAGTTGACTTCCTTTGATCAAAGAATAATCTAAAATAATCTTACTTTGAAGGACATATTTGAACAAAGGATTTTCTAAACGAAATTTGTGTTTTTCAAGTACCCTTGGTAGAGTTTTCTGTGGAAATTGGATGGATCATTGACTTGCGATGTTTTCTATGCTAATTCAAAAATCTAATAGACATATTAATTAAAATTGCAGTGCTTTATATGTACTATATTTATTAAGTTTCACATTTCCCCCCATTCAAGATGTAGATATTTGCATAAGATGAAAGTGTAGAAAAGAAAGTATTTTAGCATTGATATGAATATGGTTTTGAAAACACACACACTGTTCTATTATTAACTTCCTTCATTACTAATTTATTTAAAAATCCTTACAACTCCTACAAAAAAATTCCTTTTTTTTATGCAACTTTTTATGATGTTGAACAAAACTGCCTGTAGCACAAAAATGACAAAAGTCGTCTGGAAAACGATATTTTAGATAATAATCATTGTTATGGATTGTATTACGGTTTCAGTTATTACATTTAATAAAATGCAATAATGTAATGTGTAACCATGTTACGGCATAATTGAAGAATCCAAATGATTCATAAGAAAAAAAAACTCTTTTCTTCTCAGAAAATGCAGTAAAACAATCCAAAATTAATTGCGTTTATTCATACAAAAGTTATTTCATTCTTTTTGCGCAATTTTATTTAATTAAATCGCACAGTAAACATTGATCGTGCGATAGTAAGATAAATTATTTTTGGAGTTTTACTTTGTATTTTGTATTTAACTAAATAAAATTTTAATAAAGTACCAAATAAAAGAGCTTGGAACGCTAACCTCAGGTAGTTTCGAAAAACACTTTTTCTGCGTCATTTTGCCGTGTTAAAAGATAAGGGATCGTCGCACAAGAACTGCAAACATTTTTTCAAAGGTATGGTTAGAGATAATAATCATTGGTATCGATTAAAATTCCTCCAAGTTTAGGAATATTACTCATACAACATCACAAGAGTTCTGAAACTAACTCAACTGTTAAATAAAACTGGATTGGTGTCTCACGAAAGAAATTTGGTTCCTGAACACTATTCTTATGTCTTTTAAATTCATACATCACTGGATTTTGTTCCTTGTTAACCACTAATGGCTCACTGAACCATTGATAAATCATTTCTATCAAAGCATTACGCAAAAACATAGTTTAAATCAATCTTTTCGAAATTGACGTTTTTTCTAGATTTAAAAGACCTAGACCAATAACTTTGATATTAGGTGTTCAATAAAGTATCGTACAGACAAAATAAACTGGTTAAAAAGTACAAATGCAAAATTAGTTTCAATATGATCGTTTAACAGTGAGTTTACTCGCTCTTTGCCAATTATTTGGTTCTTTGCACATAAACTAGAATATTAATTCAAAGTTTTAAGGGGACTTCATGGCATTATTTTAGGGGGCTAACGCACCCTTGCTCTTAGATGAAGGATGGGTAACTGTATGTTTCCTGCATCGGATTGACAAGAAACCTGGTGTATAATTATTTAGAGCGGCTCTTTGCTTACTTTAAGGGTTTTTTTATTCTTTGTATGTGTTCCAAATGGTTTTGTGCAATTTCAGAATCTCAGACGTATACAAACGAGCTGATGTGTGCCTCACATGACTTCCTTTTACTCCAATTTAACATCATTTTCCCATTATTGGCAATTTTAATGTGATTCAATAGTTTATTGTCTAAATATCACCAACAGTGGCCAAATTGAAACCAGATTAAAAAAAAAAAACCGCCAAATTTGTCGCCAAGTTGGCGACAAAACTTGGCGACCAAATGACTGCCGATATATCGCCAAGTGTCCGCCAAATTGTAACACCACTTGAGTTTACATCGAAGTTAACAATGATTTCCCCCCAAAAAGGAGCAAAAGACTCCCTTAGAAACACCCGAATGCAACCAAAAGGGGAGGTGCACCTCATTAGGAGTCTACGTACCAAATTTCAACTTTTTAAGGCATACCGTTCTTGAGTTATGCGACATACATACGCACATCCGCATATCCGCCCATACGCACATACATACATACGCACATACGCACATATATACATACGCACATACATACATACGCACATACATACATACGCACATACATACATACGTACATACAGACGTCACGGGAAAAACTCGTTGTAACTCGGGAATCTTCGAAATGGATATTTCACGTGTCTATACGTTCTTAGGCACATCCACGTGTGATCGAGTCGAAAAAAAAACTTAACATTCATTCGGGAGTGAGCAAAATGGAAATAAAAGTCGATTTTTGAGTGAAAACTTTTTCGCGAATACAATACTTCCTTTTTTGTAAAAGGAAGTAAAAAGAAATCCCTTTCTTTGCATTAAAAACATCGAGGATTTAATCGATGCACAAGGATTAGTATGAAATTCTTGTAAGATTTGTTCAAACAGTAGTTCCAATTTTTGTCAACAAAAGTCAATAACTGCTTTTAGAAAGCATGTTGCTGTACGTAGTTGATGAATCCCACTGTTTTCCAAGTGTTAAATTTCTTGTTGATATTAATTTTTTTAGTTGGCTTCTAGAAGAGAAATTGCTTTACTGTTACTATCTATCCCAGAATACAAGTCTAAGCTAACTAAATTGAAAGACAAATGATCGTAAAATCTTGTTTGCTAACGATGCAGCATGATTTAAATCTGCATTAAATATACAAGTAAACCGTTTATTTGAAGAAAAATATTTTGGCTTACACTGGAGCCAAATGTAATGTTTTGTGTATGTATTTGGAAAATCATGGTAGTTTTAAGAGAAAAAAGTGGAGTTCGCATTAAAACAAAACAAATAAATATGATAAATGCAATGAAACCATAGAGAAATTTAAAACAAAACATTTCTAAGGGAAACAAAATTTTACAACATGCGAAATCAATGAATATTGAATTCATATTACTTATACGATGATGTGAGCTTATTTCAAGAGTTTTATGTTTAGATTAATGCTCAAAAATTACAAGTATCTAGTTTGATATTACCATTTCTAGAAATTATTTATCCTAAAATATTTATTACAGTGAAAATAGTTAATAAAGTCTCGTTAAAGTGAATCCAATTTTGATAGTTTGTAAAATTTGTTAACAACTGAAATTTTCGTCTGAGTAAAAAAAAAGAAGTATTTATTGTTATTTAATGAGGTAACAACTAGCCTGTAATTCGAACCTAAACTATAAAATTATTGAATGCACCTAGGCAGACTGCAATCAGTTAAATATATTTTTAGCAGTTCATTTTTTTATGTATTAAAAAAAATCAATATGCATTTTACACTAAGCTTAATTTCTTTTATTTCTTTCAGGTTGTACTCCTCTAAAATGCTGGTTCAAGTTATTGTGCCTGCATTTCATTATTGTTTCATACATCCGAACAGGTAAGCTCACTTTTAAAAATCTATTAGCACTCTTTTGATTTTAATTTTTTTATTTTCAATCACATGAATGCTTAATTACTGCTCAAATCCCGGGGCAAGTATTGATCAGCAAAGTTTTTCTTTGCCACATTTGACCGTCTTTTAGTGCTAGTTTTTTGCTGTAACTGTTTTTCAATCGAATTTTTACTTTTAGGGTATTAAGTGCGCCAGCTAAGGCCAACCTAATGATCAGGGCATGATATTTCGATCATTGGTGATTTTATTCGCTTGAAATTTTGTACATTCATCAAATGACTTATAATAAATATGAACCTATTTTTCCATGTGAAAATTTAAGTTTAAATTATGGACCCTAATCTAACCAAACGCCAAAAAGTACGATAAAAAAAAAGGTTTTCACTGTCAATATAAAATACAACCTTATTTGATAAACTCAATAATTTAATTAAAAAATCCATATTTACATCGATGGAAAGAAGGGATTCAATCTTCCCATTCGGGGTACTGATAGGTCGTTCTTTTTTTTTTTTTTGGTCACTCCTGCGCACAGTTCGTTCATATAGTATGTACATCATATGCAGCACAGGATCATATCCTCCAACCGATCCTTCGGAGTATTAATTAGGACACCAGAGTTCTAATGATGCCGATCGAGTCTTTATTAGGCTACACTGTACTTTTCTGGGGTTATCAAATCACAAGAAAAAAAGACGACAGAGTCACATAAGTTAGAGTTTCTAAAACAAATAACAACTTTTGTACACTAGTAAACTGCATTGAACCATGAAAAAAACAAAAACCAATTTATTGTAAAATAAATAAAGGGAATTTTCAAAGAACTCTTTTTCAATGCCTGTTGCTATCCTTTTGCCTTTTGAGAATGAACTGCTTGTTGACGACATTTTATCATCTGTTAGGCTCTCTCAAGGCGATAAAATCACGATCTAGCCGGTTTTAGCTAACCAATGCAGAAAAATAGGGGGGGGGGGGACTGGTTTTATTGGTGTACGTGACCTGATTTGGCATACCTAACATATATCAATTCATGTGTGACTTTATTCTTTACCAAGCATTTCCGATTTTCTAAATTGCAATAAAACGTTTCAACCCTAAAAATGAGAATTCTGTCGACTAAAAATAACACACACACACACACACACACACACACACACACACACACACAAAAGCGGCTCTCGGGGAAAATTGTTTGGTTTTTGTGACATTAGTGCCCTGTTTTATCTCAGGTGCAGATGTATACCAATACATAATGAGTACCAGCTTCGAATAACTATTTTACAGATGTAATTTCTTAATGAAAGCTATAATAAGCAAAAATACTTTTTGTCCGAACTGCTTAACTCTGATGTTACATTGTCAGAAAAAAAAACTATTCTATTGCAATTAGTGGACTTTGCTTCGCATCCGAGTCAAACCCAATTCGTAGTTTAGTAACGGAAGGAGATCATCATTATAAGGCAACTCGGTAATACTATTGATTCTAAGCTATAAAAACACCCTTCCGTACTAAACTTTCCCCACAATGCCTTAGAGCACGCTGGGGACGTGATTGGTAAAGACAAAAGAATGGCTGCCTGCCCTTTCCGCCGGCGTCACCTCTGCCTAATGCCCTTGATTGAATTTGGTTCGGAAGCAGCTGATGGGGCAGGTTCCTATCTCTCTTACCACCCTTCCGTGCTCTCGTTATCAAGGTGGAAAAGAAATCACTTTGATCAAATGAGAGGGAGAAAGAGAGAGTGGTTGCTGGGGCTTAGGATTAAGGGAGGTGTATTTCTGCTTTCAGGTGCGGTGGCGTTTCTTTTTCTAGAGTTTTAGGCTAGCTTTTTAGCTAAGTTTCCGTGACAATGCCAAAGATAGAAGCGGAAGAGCTACAGTAGTTCAAGAGTTATTTCAGCCTAAACGCAAAAACAAAATACAGTTTATTCATTATTGTTATTAATATTATGCTACTGAATATTTGGTTTGAACTAAACTGCAAAACTAAGCACAAAAAACGTTAAGTTGAAAATTGCATACAAATCTTTTCTAAGTTATGAATAACTACAGGGTAAAAAAAGTTTTAATTTTAATCCAAAAAAAAAGGTGGATGATAATTTTATTCGACTTCTTATGTTAGTTTTACTGGACACGCCAATAAAAGCAAAATATCAATTTCGATTTCAAGGACTTTCGAAGTTGTAAAAGAAATTTCTTGCAGTGACAAAAAACTTCTGTTTCTTCTGACTTTTGTCGGATCTTTTTATCCATCAACTCAACCCTTTTGCATTGAAAAAGAGATTTCTTGAGTATTTCTTGAGATTTCTCTGTAAAGTTGTGCAATTTAACGTCGAAATATTTTCATTACTTTTCTACACAAAAGGGTTTCCTTTAAGTAGATTTTCAGCTTTAAATATTCGTTGCTCAAACTGTAAAACCCGTAGTACCTTTCGAAATAAATAAACAAATAAACAAGAATAAAACAGTTGTATATAAGTAAGTGGACTTTTCTTCACATTTAAAATGAAATACAGACTAAAAATATTAATGATGTAAAGTAAAAAGTACAAAATGAGGCACCCAAAATATGAAACAAAAATTTGCATATGAAATGCTTCAAAGTTTCATCAATAAATTCTACGATTTCAAAAAGGTTAAATTTGTATCCAAAATCATATTTGCCAATTTTACTTCACTTTATTATGTTGATTTTATTTCATGTACAGCTACAATTAAATGTAAATTATCGTCTTCGTTTTCAAGATTTCTTGAAAGATAAGTTAGGCTGATATTCTTTCTCAAAGTATTTGCAAATTATCACACTACATTTCCAAGATAAATTCTTCATCGAAGCAAAACGTGTTGATGATATAGATATGATGTCTTCTAAAAATACTAGTTTAATGTGTAACGTTTCGCGAAAATATGCTTTTGACCAGGAAACTGTAAGGGTTAGTGTACTAATAAAAAAGAGAGCAATCAAAAGTAGCAATCAAAAAAGCATTTTGAGACATTTTTTGATGCAAAAACTATTTTCCCTCGTCACACTGTTATCGAGATATATGGCTTTATATTTTCCCAAAATTTTAAGAACAGCGCCAAATTTAAAACTTGGAAAGAAATTGAAGGTACCACGTGGTTTCAGTAGGATTCGCCGATATATATCACGATACATATACGTTATTTATTTTGAAAATATCATGACATTTTGATATTTTTGATATTTATTTTTTCAACTATGGTTTTTTAAATAAAAAAAGTATATTAATCATACTAATATTGTTCATTTATTATTAAAAATAACCAACAAGTTATGTACTGTGTTTTCATGATGTGTAATACATCATTAATATAACATCAACTGTGAAATGTCATCAAACAGCCAATTACTTCGTTCAAAATGTAGAAGCAATTCTCACTCATCATACCTTGACGTGCGATTTTCTAGTTAATAGTATTACTGAAATTAGAATCACGTGAAAACTGTTTATTCAATAACGTGCTTATTCATTTCCAGCAAAAGACCTAAAAAAACTGATAAAAGAAAGAAAAATAAATAAGCAAAAATATTGATTAAATGTTTCAGAAAGCTGTCAAAGAAAAGTAAACTTTCATTTGTTGAGAAATCACAGAAACAAAATGAGCAGATATAAAATCTACTTTGTATAAGTCGTTTCCCACATTGTTCATAAACATAAGCAAAAATTACAATCGTACAATAAGTTTCAGTTAAACTTTACGAGATTTGAACTCTAATTAACTGATGAAAAATGTGCACTTTTTTGCTCTTAACTCTTTGCGGTTTTAATCGATTTTTCGGTTTAATTATTTACAAACGCTCTGTAGCATTAATTAATCATTTCTTCGTGAGTTTTCTTCCTGCAAGAAATAAAGGAATCATTTGTTTTCACGTCATTCTTATCACCTTCGGAAATTTTCGGTTCAAGTTAAAAATTTAGAACTTTTTTTCACTTTCCAATTAAATTAGTTGTTCCGATGTAGATTGAAAACGTGCACTGAGAAATAAATTATTAATATAATTTAAATGGAAACAAGCTATGTTTTTACAAAAAATGAAAAGGTTGCCAAAAAAAAAAAAAATAAATAAATAAACGGATATAGAACAAATCACGAAGAATTAAATATTCTAATGTTGAATTTTATTTTATACTAGCGCATATTATTATTTTATACTAAAGCAATAGGTTCACCTATATTCTTCAGCTTATTATTTTCTGCTTCAAGTTCACACCAGTTCTTATATATCTCCCGATCAAAAGAAATTTTCTTTAAATACAACAGTACAGATTAATAGCAATACTTTCTTCACACTCATAGCCTAAAAACAAAGGGGTTAAATTTAAGCTAAGCCATTCATGTTAATTATTTCTAATGAGTTTTTACTGTATTTAATAACCTATTTTACTTCTGCTGTTGCGATATGCGAGTTTTCATTTCCTCCAATGATTCATAAAAATATCAGGGTCAAGTATAATATCTACGATAATTTTAGTACATTGTATTAGTATCTGGTCTACGATAATTTTAATATTTAAATTGCTTCCGTGGGAAGATTAACCTTTTGTCTCATCTAAAAAGAAAGGTTTTTTTTTTTTAGCTGCATCGTGCAATTTTGAAATATTTTCTGAGTTGGAGTTTTAATGCAGGGTCTTCTAACATTATATTTTTAGATAGTTCAAAATTTTCAGGAAGACTTCACCACTTTCCTTTTTTTGATTATATTACTTATTTTAAATGCTTTACCTAAACTATGCACATAAAAAAATTGACTCTAATGACTTTTTGCGTCTTAGCAACCTTTTATCTCTCCTTTATAATCTTTAATTTTCTATGAGTTTTCTTTCAATTTACGAAAATGATAATAGTAGTTAATAACATAAATCTAATACAATCCTTTAACTAATACAACAATTAAATGCTAATTGAAATCTTCGTTCCTAAGTAAACCAAGGTACAAAAGAAATTTCGCTAATGAAATCAAAGTTAGACGTGCTTAGTTTAGCCTTTAGTACAGAAAAGATTCCCCCATCAAAGTTAAGTAAAATAGAATCACGCACCTTCTTTAGTTAGGGCATCAACTTTTCCTATTTACTCAGATTATGTGATATTAAGCAGGATCTGGCATCTTTGATTAAGCGGAATAATCAAAGTAGGCGTTCCGTACCAAACTTACTTTGAGACAGTATAAATACATGCAAAAAAAAAAAAAAAAAACATTCAGAGATACTGATTGAGGCATCAAGGTTGAGATGGATTAACCTTCTAATTGAATTTCCCTAGACTTTCATTTCAGTAGAAGTTAGGTAAGCCAAATTAAAACATTTGATCATGGGCAGTTTCGAAGGGAAAAACCTCCTTTAAAAATTGGTTATAGAAGATAAGAGTAATTTATCATGATAAATTTTTGTCACGCAAACAATCTTGTGTATATGACTTAATATTATTTTTATAAAAAGCATTTTATTGTATGATTTATTTTTATATTAAAAAACCATAGCTGAAATCAAAAGCTTTAATTTTCAACAAAAATAAATAAATAAATAAATAAATAAAAAACTTCAGAATTCATGAATGGAGTAAAGAATTAAGAGAAACTTTTAATGAGAAAAACATTTATTGAGAAAATAAATTTAAATGCTGATATGGTACGGAACTAATTCCAGTTGTTTACATCATTAAGATTTGATGTAATGTCGTGTTCAATTTAATAATTTCTAATCACCTGGTCAACCATGTTTCTCTATTTTCAGAATGAACACTTTTTGAAGTAAAGCGATTTCCAATAGCACAGTGGGGAAAAAAAAAAAAAAAAAAAAAACTGAAATTGTTCATTCCGAAACATTCTTTCCGAAAAAGTTTTTCTAAAAGTGAAAGAAAGCTTAATGTAAAGTAAAAACATCAATAAAAGGTATAATGATACTGAATTTAATAATGATATAAATATTAAACAAATAAAAATGTATGTACATAAAATGTATGCCTTTTATGTATAAAAATGTATGCCTTAAAAAAAAAAAAAAAAAAAAAAAAAACTCAGCAGAAACGTAGTCTTGTAAGAAATATGCAAATGATTTAAATTTTGATGCCAATGCGACTGGGGTAAACACGCTATGCGCGTATAAGATGCGCACATTTGATTGAACAGTATTGCCTCTTGAGATGCCTCCGAAACTTAACCAGTAACAGTACGAGCATTTTTCGACTTTAAAAAGGTATGTACAGTTGGCGTAGTGGTGGAGACACAGTGGTGTTAGTGGTATCGACAGATAGCAGTATACGTGCCATTTGCAGTAGCAATAATGGTATGGCGCGGTAGGGATTGTCATGTGTTGTGGAGGTGTATATTCACAATGGTGGTTTTTTTCATTACTTCTTATAATGAAGTTCACTACATTCCAACTTGGCCAACATGATTCTGCTCGGCAAAAAAACTATTCAAGTTGTAAAGATAACGGTGTGGGATTTGTCTTACTTTCCTATGAAAAAATTGCTGGGCAGCTGCATATTTATATTCGAATCGCTTTAGAGATCCCTGGATGGACACTCTTACGAGTGCCCCAACTTTCAGTGTTCGAACGATCTGAGGTCATCCAGGAGTTTTTGTCTTCAGTGCAGTTAAGTTTCGTACCTAAACATGATTTTTTCCATCCGGAACAGCGCATATTGGTCAAATTGCAGCTGAAAGCGAAATTCTGGACTAGTGGTAAATAATAATAATAATAAAAAAAAATCATTGTGAATATTCCCTCCAGAACACATGACGATGTTCATCGCACCATGCCTGGCTCGTATGCTGCTATCAATTAATACCACTTCCGCTACCGTTTCCCCTACTACAAATCATACTACGGCCTCTCCAAATACAGAAGTTTGATACACCGCGCCCTGTAGTTTCTGAGGTAAAAGGCAGGTGATTCTAGTAAAATGTTTTTTAAAGAGCTTTTGAAATTGATTATATGTACAATGACACCTTTTTGTCTTATTGAAACTTGGAAAAAAAATAGTTTAGAAGTTTTCAAAATTATAAATATTTTTGTAAGAAAATATACTTTTTAAATCCTTATAAAAGTGTTTTTAGGTACAGAATCAGTTTTTTCCTAAAGCATTCAATTCAATAAATTCATTATCTTTACAAATAAAACCCATTTCATAAATACTGTCTATATATTTCAATTCCAAAACCACTTTTTTTCTGTTTTTTTTTTGTTTTTGTTTCTTTTAGTATTGCCAGTATTATCAAAAAATACCATATTGTAACAAGTAAATATGATTTGAGTACAAGGCATGTTACTTAGTATGATCTCCAGATATTGCAAATCAATCATTAGGACTAACAGCTTCGTAGTTGACATACGTAGATAGGATTTAGAACCAATGGAGATAGATGATTGTCTCGACATGCTATTCACCTTGCAACAATGTTTTCTGATAGTATATAATTTGCTGTAATGAACGTACTCGCTAGTTGACTTTCAGTGATACAAATGAATATTAATATACCATGTTTGAAATGAATTTATGTCTCATTAAATGTCCATCCTCAAAAAAAGAAGACGAAAAAGAAAACATTCATTTGTAAGGACAACCTATTGGTTTATCAGATACTTAAACTTTTTATCGATATCGGTATATCAGACCCATTTCCTTTTCTTTAAAGATGCTCAGTAAAATTTAATTAAAACCAATAAAAATGTTTGTGTAGCTTTATTGTTTTAATTAAAAATAGTTTTTATTATATACTGATGCAACAAAATGTATATTGTTATTATGAAACCAGTATAAAAATGCTTGTATACTTTAATTAAAGTTCGTTTTGCTTTGTTCGTTAATGACTTTTAGCCACATGTTACAAACCCAATGTATTTAAATTATTGAATAATAAAAATGAGAATGCAAAAGTAGGTTGTGAGAGTGATAATCTCAGACGTTTTATAAAATAAAAAATCAATAATTGATATAAAATATCGATCTTTGGGTGAAAAAACGCAATTAGTTACTCAATCAAGATTCCTCAATGAATCGTAAATATATTTTTCTATAATTTAATCTTCGTTACTCAGGAAAAATATAATCTCTGAAAATTAAGGAATACCTTTAACATTTTGCTCCACTGAGCCATATTATTGCTGTATGACAAATATTTTCCCCTACACATCATTGAAAAATCATAAAGAAATTATTAAAATTGTCGATGGTTAAGCTCGTATCGTCAAATGAAGTTAGCATACTTTACATTCATGTAATAATAACATGCTCTTACATTCGATAGTTGATAATATTCGTGTTGATGGGTGATCTATTGGAAATCGGGGGGGGGGGAGGCAGAATCGTACTTTTGGATTACGGTTTCATTTTTCTGCTCCTTATTTTATTTTCAGCCATCTCAAAAGTAACGCTCTTTGTCCAATTGATATCGAACATGTTGATAAAATCGCAAACTTCACTTGATGAATCAACTGCTAAACTTTGGAGTGTTAATAGATCCGCTGTTAGCTAAAATCCCTGACTAAGATAAAAAGTTATATATTGAAAACAATTCGTTTAAAAGAGAAAAATTTTAGAATTAAAAACAGTGGAAGCAAAAAAAGAACCTAAATAGTTCTAAATAATGAGATTTAATTTGTTGCAAAATAGTGCAGTAGAAATTAAGTAACTCCAGTTCACTTTCACATTTGTACTTCAATTGTAATCAGGTATTTCTATACATATGTAGTATTTTTATTTTAAAAAAAATAAAAACACTTGTTCGCTAAATACAGATTATATCTGCATATGACTAAAGCCAAAATGCTTTCTTCAATGCAGAATACTTTTTTTTTTGTTTAATTTACTGATTTGTTTATTGTAAGGGTCCGTGGCTTCCTAAAAAACAAACTACGAGCTGTAGGTTCCCTATATCTGCATAAACAAAAAGCATTAAGCATAGCAAATGCGAAATAGTGTTTGTTAAAATGAAATTCTTGTTTATTTTTGACTAGAATTTATATCTCGACTAGTTTATCTTTTTCTTCATTAAGATGACAATTATACAATTGAAATGTTTTCCTTTTTTTTTTTTCAGTTTCATCATTGTCCGGTAATTGTTCACATGGCCGAGTCACGTTCGAACGAACGCCCGGACTACGGTTGCCTAGCAACGCTGTCGAGAGCTTCGGCCCTCTGGAGTTCTTGTCCAAGACATCTCCAACAGCATGTTACAGGAAATGCTTAGAAATCCAGCAATGCGAAGCGTATTTCATAGATCACGAAGACCAGAAGTGCGTCTTATTAAGAGCAGGGGCAAGAGCCCTTTCTCTTACCGGGCCCCTCGAGCACAGCAGTGCGTGGAGTTACCACCGGAAGATCTGCTTGGGAGGTTGGTAGAAATTAGACTGTATTCAATGCAATTACTCCTCAGGTTTATATTACTTGTTAGTAACTAACTTGATGAGTAATTCACAACATGTATCTAATCACGCCACTTATTTAATGAGATTTAAACACAATAATTTCATATTTAGGTATTATTTATAATAAGCTACATAAAGCAATAATTTTTGAAAGCTATTGTTCTTTACGTTAACTAAACAACTCGTGAACTGCCCATGAAACGTGTAACATTTTTAATATGAATAGTTTACTTTAATTCAAACTTTTTTTTTCTTCATAAATCAAGTAATCAGTTAGGTTTAGAAACTTGACTGGATACACTTCAAAAGCATTTGTGATGCACTTCAAATATGAATGTTTAGTGTTGTGTTCCCCTTAAAATACGTTCCCAAACTTTCATTAGTATTTAGTAAGAAATGTTCCTCTAATTCAGTTGTGCTCTTTTTGCTTTTTATAGTATTAATTAAAAAAATACATTTATTTTTTTTAGTAATGCGCAAAATATCAGCTGGTTGCTGCTTGCTCTTAAGAAAGCAAAATCAGTCTTGTAAACTGTTGAAGGGCTCAAAGTTTTATGATTAGCTTGTAAAAAAAAATCATCCAGAATTACAAGAGCTTACTTTCCCATACACTAAAACTTTTTCCGCTTGAGACGTAAATAGTATTGAATTGTCAAAAAAGAAAAAAAAAAAAAAAAAAAAGAAAAGAAAAAAAAACCTTGAAATAATAACACTTTTATACCCTTATGTTAAATGTTTCACACAGTTAAAAATAGGAAAATAAAAAGTTCAATCCTAGTCCCCCCCCCCTAAAAAAATGAAACTTAGGCGTTCTTGGTTATTTTCTTCAAAAACAAAAAGTTTTTCTTTTTTTCAGTTAACTGTTTTCTCAAAATTTAATTAAACAGTAATATGCATATCCACATATTAATCAATGCATATATTTATCGTTTCAAAAGTCCTGTTTATTTTTAAAATCTATTTAAAGTAATTAGTTCTTAAAATTTTGCGTTTTTTAAACGTTACTTTTACAAAATATTGACCTTTCTTGCACGTTTTTACTTATATTTAATATTTATAAAAGCTATCGATAAAGAAAGCTAAAAAGATCTAGACTTGCATTGAGTATAAGAAGTTTAACTTTTTTTTTTTTTTGAAACACTTCGGAAAAATTTGAGAATCCAAAAATAAAATTATACTTACTAACAGCCGATTTTTTACAGAGCAAATTTTCCTAGAAAATCCAGTAAAGCTTTCTCAGAATAGAAGTTTCAATTTTCGTATGAATTGATGATATATCTTTTAAATCAGTTGTCATTCGAAGAGAATTTTGAACCATTCACCTCTGTTTGTCTTCTCTGTCCCTTGCAAGTATTTGTGTTTGACTTGTCTGTAATGGAGCTAAATGGACGATAGTTCTCTTTTTGTCAACACCGAATTTCCAACTTCTCTTCTCAGCTTGTCACTTATCCCCCCTTCTTCTGTTAGCTTTCCTTTCCCCTCTACTATGTTAGCCAACAGAGCGAACTAGTTGGTATGAAAGTTCCTGATGCAATGGTACATCAAAAGCTTAGGTGTTAAGTTTACTTACTTGAAGTGCGATATTATTCGAAATTTGCTGAGTTGAAGAATCCACAACTTGCGCTTCCATGAACTTTGAATTTCGACTTGAAGTTTAGAAATTGTCGAAAGTATATATAGACTGGTCAGTAAAATGCGGAATTCTCAATTTGAAACCTGGGAATGAAATCTGGAACCTTAGAGATTAAACTAAAGCGGAGTAGTATTCTAGTTCATTCAAGTGGAATATTTCTCGTTTCGAAAATCTTTCGTCATATTTATGCGTAAACTATACTGTATTTGAGGATCGGACATTGATTTTATATTTTGCTTAAAAGTTTATTATTGTAATTTAATAAATAGTTAGATATGAGTTCTGTATTTTTTCACACTTTGTTTAAGAATTTTTAAGGGTGATATAGGTTTTAGTTTTTATTAATTTATTTTTAATATGTGTTAGGTAGGACATGCAGTTATAGAAGTAATATTATCCAGTAGTAGTTACATG
This sequence comes from Uloborus diversus, assembly GCF_026930045.1. Taxonomy (NCBI): domain Eukaryota; kingdom Metazoa; phylum Arthropoda; class Arachnida; order Araneae; family Uloboridae; genus Uloborus; species Uloborus diversus. The sequence goes on along the minus strand of NC_072732.1, from coordinate 92,209,564 downwards.
CTCAGTTTACTGGCGAAGATTCACATTTTGAATGGAAATCGTGTTCTTAAAGTTAGCAACTGCTCTGAGTTTTAATTACATTAATTCCATCTAAATGATATTTTTAGTTAAAAAAAAATAGTTTTTCTTCAATCCGCTCTATGATAGAAAATTTATTTATCTATGTTCTTCAACACAGACTGTGCAACAAGGTTAGTTTTACAAAAAGTTACAAATTTACATAAAGAAACATACTGATAAATTTTTTTTAAACAATAGTGATAGCCCGGACACTAGAAGTAGCGTGACGTCTGTCATAGATTCTTGCGAAAGTCTGCAACTTAACTTTCAGCTAATGGAAGTTCGTATCAAATTTTCAGGGATATAATGTACAGCTTACACGCTTGTATGTACTTGTATTAGCATTTCCGCTTAAAGCATTTATCGGTGCCGCTTTAAATTTTACGGTTGATCAAATGTCGGTTTAAAATGCGAATCACTTTTTTAATTTTAAATTTGAGTCGCTGAGAGCTGAAATATTATGTTACAGGGAGAATAGCAAAGACGCGAGCATTAGATCTAATTACTCAAAATTTCTTACAGTTTCAATTAATCTTTCATTCGTAGCTTTATTTTAAAATTTGAAAATAATAACAGTAACGAATTTAAATTTATTACCAATTAATGTATTTATTTAGGATTGTCAAAACATGTGTATCGTTTGTCTGCGTCAGTTTGTTCATAAAATTGATTTCAGGAACTAATAGCTAAAGGTAAAAATTGCAAGCATTTTTTAATTGCTCAAAAACTAGTCAACAAATGTCTCGCTTAATTTTTTTAGAATTATGAACATTTAACTTATTTTTAACAGTTCAGAATTATATTGACGAAAATGTTATTGTTTAATATGATCACCAGAATACTGTAGAATTTAAAAAAGACCAACGCTCAAGATAGTTTCAGAAAAATTTTATTCATTAGGTATCCCGATTAAATAATGAACAAAACAACCAAGCGTTGTTTACCTGCTTTTTTAACTATCTGTAAATGAAGTATTTAAATAAGCATTTTGTAACAGAATTAGTAGCTCGATATTGGGCTTCAAATTGGATGTTTTTTTTATTGTCCTTTATTATTTTATTAAATCTTCCTTTCAAAAGTAACAGCAATGTTCGACGCAATCATCCGTATACTCGTAAACCGTCAACTCCTCTATCAGTCTCGGCTCAATTATGTAACGAATTCTATGTTAGATTGATGAACTAGACACGTGAGTTTGAAAACCGCAGAGAAAAAAATTCGTTTCGTACGAGAATCGCCACAAATGTTTTCCTTTTTCATGTATAAGTTTCCCAAATTCTGGTAACTAAAACCAAATTCTCCAAAGCGATATGAGTTGGTATTTACAAATTTGAGTATGAAACAAATTATACCAAGTCTACGTCTTCTTCTCCTCCATTTTTTTAATTTTTAATTCAATTATTATTTTTTTTATCTATTCTCTTCATACCAGTCTACTTGTGCATAAAGTACCAAGGTAGTTACAGAAAAATGTAACTGGCATTCAGTTTTGACTTTCAGTTTTAATTCATCTTTTTTCTTTTATTATTTTTTTTCATACAAACTTGGCATTTCTACTACTTCAGATACCTGCACTTTATGAAGACTTTTCATTTTTAAGGCAGAAAACTAAATCGTTTATTTATTTGTTTTAACCACTAAATAATGTAACGCATATAGCAACTAAAAATCTGATTTGCTGAAAAACACATGTCAATGAGGCTTTGCGAGACAAGTTTAAAAAAAATAATAAGTTGTAAATAAAATATAACATTTTATTTTAAATACGAAATATTTTCTTAATGCACTCCCAACGATATAAAGTGTAAAAAGTTATATATATTTAAACAGATGTCTTCATCTCAGAGTCTTCTTCAGCCATGTTATATTTCTCCCTTTCCCCCCACAAAGCAAGGTCACTTTTAGCTCTTTCCTTGCGCAGAATAATTTCAAGTTCCATTTTCCATTTCCTTTCTCAGGACAAGGTAAACAGCAAGTCTGCGAGCGAAAGTAAATACTTCTTTTTCGAAAAGACGACTCCAGTGACAGTCCATGTTTTCTTAAGATGGTATATTTAGGCATGTCACTTTTAAATGAAAGATTCTAAGATTTTACTTTTAAACTGGCATATAATTTCACTAGCGTTATACAAGAAATTTGGTTGAAACGTTATGATGTTGTTTTTTAGAAGAAAAAAAAATTATGTGTTTAGAAATAATAACTAACTAAATAAATATTTAGGTATTTATTTATTATTATTACTTTTTTTGGAACCCACAGATGAAAGTTTGCCACATCTTATTTTATTTGTCATATTTAGTCTCCTGAGCTTTATGTTTTCACCTATAATCTTAAATTGCTCACTATTTTGTAAAACTACAAAAATACTTTTTATTACAGATATTACAGATAGAAATTTAAATTTAGTTCTTTGTATAATGCATTTTAAAGCTTAAAGTAATGTGTATTCTTTTAAAATCACGTATATACAGTTTTTCTCAGGATTTGTTTTCCTCCTCGTTTCAGCAGTTTTCGTATTTTTGAAGAAGATACAATGAATCAAAAAGTTGACACGTGAATCTATGTCTTTTCTCTATTTTGAAGAATTTGAACCATGGTTTTCTAAAAAATGTTTAAAATACTATGTTAGAAAAACTTCCTACATTGTTCATTGTTATGCCTTCGTAGAAGACTTTCTGAATTTAATTTCACCAGTACGGAAATTGAGGATTTAATTTTCCTTACTCGTACCTGTCTGAAACAATGTTCTTTTGTTTTTAATGGGAAATTTTATATAATGCTAGATGGTTTGGCTATGGGAAACCCACTTAGCCCCATGCTTAGTGATATTTATATGCGATAATTGTAGATTAAGCTGTTCCAAAAACTGCAGTTTCAAATTTATATTCGGTTTGTTGATGGTTGTTTTGTTCTAATGAACCAGAATCAGTTTGAGAGTGGTGAGGTTTTATCTATTCAAAACTCCATTCATCCTCATATTCAATTTTCTTGTGAGAAAGAACGGAATGATTGCATTTTATTTCTTGATGTACTTGTTTCTGGTACTGAAAATGGTTTTGAAACTACTGTTAATCGCAAAAACCTTTTGCTGTTTCTTTACCTCTTCATAGACTATCGTCTCATCCTCAAAATCAAAAATATTCTGCTTTCAATTCTTTTGTGGAACGCGCAATTAATATTTGTTCCTCAACGGAAATTCTTAAAGTGGAAATTAACTATCTTAAAACTGTGCCAATTGATAGAGACTGGCCGCCAACTTTGATTGATTCCATTTATAAAAAACTTCGAAATAAATCCTAAACTGATGTTTGTAATGGCAAAACAACCAAATTCTTCATCACGAAGAATTTGGTTGTTTTGCCATTCTTTCCATCTGTAAGCTATCAGGCTGCTAAGATTCTACAACGTTTCTAATTGCAGGTGGTATTCTCTCCTATTAATAAACTCTTTCATTCTCTTCTCTAAAAGATCCTATTCACCCTCTTAATGGTTGTGGAATTTATCAAATTAATTGTAGTTGTAAACTTGCCTATATTGGACACACTCGGCATGCTTTAAAAATTCGCTTGAAAGAGCATCAAAATTATGTGAAAAAACAATAAATAAATAAGTCTAGTAATGCTCATCATTTTTGGTATTCGAATCACTCTTTTGATTTTAACTCTTATCAGATTATCCAAAAATGCCCTAATTCATAAGATCTTGACTTTTGGAAATCTTTCCATATTTTTAGGAACAGTTCTAACTGAGTTAATGAGCTTAAAGCATTTCCGTATTTTTCCAATGTCTGGCTCCCATATCTTCAACACTGTCCTTTCCCCATCCATTTTTTTCCATTCATTTTTATCTATCTGGCTTTGTTTATTTTTAACCTTTTTTGTCATGGTTGACATCCCCCCCCCCTTTTTTTTGTCTTCTATTTGTTTTATTTTACCTTTTCCCAAAATTTTGTTTTTGTTTATTTCATTCCTTGGTGTTTTTTCTTCCATTCAGCTTTTCCTTTCTTGCGGTTGACGGTCATTAACATTTTCTTTTTGTTTATGCTTTGGCTTAATTTTTGTCCAATTGAATTCTTTCTTTCGGCTTTGTATACCTCAGAGAGAGCTCTTAGGTTTTGTTTGCATTCCTATCGGTTCCTTATCGGTTTATAGTTTTCTCATTGGTGTTTGGCTAATCCGCGATTTTTTTCTTTTAAGCTGTATGCTCATCCGCTCTTGACTTCTGTCGAATGTCTTTCATCCATAAGTTCATTACTTTTTGCATTGAAAAAGGCGTTCCCTGTAAAGCCGAAACACGTGTCTGCAGTAATCTGCCAATTTGTGCTTTTCTGACGTTGTTATTTCTTACTTTAATAATAATTATGTTGAAAATAATGTCCAAGTTTCTCCTTTTCGAATGCTTTTTCTTGTGTACACAAAATTTTAAATGTTGCATGATTTTTGTTGAAAACTATGGTTTTAGTTTTCAAAATTCAATTAATTTATAATGGTCAATTGCCATTAATTAATATTTCCTCTCTTTTTTTACATAAAACATTCTAGTATCTACAATATTTCAGCTGTCCAAAAAAAAAAAAAAATATATATTTTCCTCTTTATTAAAACGAATTCAGCCGAGTATGTGTTATCTACACTGTCGTGGGCAGGTAAATGGCACTATCTGCAGAAATGAGTTTTCAAGATAGTTGTAGAAACACGTTGTTGATTTAATAATAACTAGAAGGGGATGTTCGAATTAGACGTTTTTTTTTTCGCGTATTTTTTCCCCAGCAGAAACCCCAGCATCAGCTAGCTTCTTTATCTTTACTAATAATAAAGCTCAAAGTCTCGCTGTCTGGCTACCTGAATGCCTTTAGTATATCTGTGACGCGCATAGAGCCTAGACCGTTCGAACGATTTTCATGACATTTGGCACTAAGTTAGTTTGTAGCATGGGGGTGTGCACCTCGAAGCGATTTTTCGAAAATTCGATTTTGTTCTTTTTCTATTTCTATTTTAATAACTTTCCGGAGCAAAATTATCATAAGATGGTTAAGTAAATTACGAAATTATTATAACGTGGAATGGGAGAGCGAATGAATATAGCCAATTGGCGAGAAATTCGTCATCCATTATTTGTAAATATACAGGCGAAGCGAATGACCTTTTAATTTTCAACTACGGGCAAAGCCGTGCAGATACCACAAGTATACAATAGAGCTAAAGCACAATAGATGAAAAAAATGAAATGTGAGAAATTTGTAAATGCTGCTCTTTCCCTGCAAACGGCAGCACAGTGCCGTACAAGTTATTAGCTTTAAAATTTTAAATGAGAACTTGAAGGCTAAGGAAAAATACGTAAAATATAGTGTCTATTATTTTCTTCCCCGTTTATCTGACGAGCAGTGTAAAAAAAAAAAAAAAGAGAAATAGTCTGAAAAAATAAGGAATAATATTTCCTCGTGGAAACCCAATGGACAACCTTTTTTTAGATAAAAAGATGTAATTTGCTCAATCCGGCCTAAAAAATACTTAAAAAATGTAACACGGATGTTACATTTTTAAGCATATATTTGTACTTCATTCTCGGGATTTCAGACTTTGACTTTTATTTGTGATATATTTGAGTATAAGGAGCCAGTATAAATCATAATATGGAATATCAACTCCCTAAAAAAATTGTACTGAAATAATACTAGTCTGCACATGTTGCGGGTGTAACCGTGCATTCATGCACGAAACACGTACAAATTATTGCTCTCTAAGTACACGAGAAGATTTTTTGAAAGCTTATACTTCATATTATGATGCATAATGGTTCCTTATATTAGAGTATATCACAAATAAAAGACAAAGTTTCAAATTCCGGAAATAAAATATAAACATATGCATTAAGATGCCACATCCGTGCAAAAGGATTGAGCAAATATAAATAAAATTTGTATTAGCCTCATTATTTTATGAACATAGAAAACATACAGCATTACACGAAAATCATGCATTTTATTTTTAATGAAAATTATTAACGAAAGCATAAACATCTTGCAGAGCTCAACGAAAGCGCTTTCTTGACATTTATATTTCGAATTCAAAAAATTGCATGCCGATTCTGTTATCAAACTGTAAATGCCAGATCAGGGAAACGAAATTGAAAAATAAATTCTCCCAAAATGAGACGATTATGCGTTCCGATCGGCGTATCTGGAACTATTTTGGATCAAAATCTCGTACTAAAGAAAGATGAAAAGGGGGGATCGGAGAACTAGGGAGGTAAAAATCACTACAGCTGAAGCGGCACTAAGTCTTCCGAACAAATAGAATAAAAATCAATACTTAGTCGTCTGCGTCCGAAAAACGTCTTCTGAGAGAGATTATCTTCGCCGAATTCAATGTTCCATATGTCATTACGAGGAATTCCCAGTCGAGATGCGATATTTAGTTCCATCGGTTCGTTCTTAGAGTGTCTTTCATCCGAACATTGGTTTGCGGCGGAAGTGGCGAGAGCATCGATGGAAAAAAGATTATTTTCGTCTTTCGCCGTTAAAATTATGATTCAAGTTTTTTTTTCTGATATTCGAAATTTATCTGCTCAAAGTATTCAAATGAGAAAGATACATTTATCTAGCTGTTGTGGTCGTCATCATTCTCCAATGAGTCACTATTTTAAATCTTCGTTCTGTTTTCTCAATGATTCAACATATTAAAAAAATAATAATATAGAAAGTTTTATTTTAATTATTACTTAATGCGTATAAATTAGGCAACAAAACGTGTTTCTTATCCTGAAATTGTGCAGGTCAAAAACCTTTTTATTCGAATTCATCTTACTAAATTATTATTATTGTTTTTTTTTTAAATTTTATTATTATTATTATTATTATTATTATTATTATTATTATTATTATTATTATTATTATTGTTGTTGTTGTTGTTAGCTTCATCATTATCATAAATATCTATAAACATTTTCAAACTACTAACACTTGATTCAATGTCTAAAAACAATTTAATGTGTGATGTTGCGCAACGTTACTTTGGTCTCTTAAAAAATACCATTCGTTAAAAGTCAGGAATCAATATTTAATTTTTATCTAATCCAACATATAGCGGTAACAGAAATGTACCTTTAGCACCTAATACCACAGCTCTGACCTAAAAGCTCTTGACCTTAAATGCCACATTTTCATGTGTACATGAGTAAGAAAACAAATGTATTTTTTAGCTGCCTACGGTAGAAAATATGTTACTACGTGGAATCCAGCGCTTACTCTTAGTAGTATGTATCAATTTTCTAAAAATATCTGGTGACTTACAAAAAATGATTCGTTCAAAATTATATCCTACACGTAATAAGATGAGGGGCGAGGAGGGGGGAGAGTAGTGCAATTTCAAGGAAGATGTATAGAGCGAGAGGAAATTACTTTGACACACTTGATACATTATAATTTCAATACTAATGAAAATATTACGAACAAACGTCAAAATATATATGAATACATTATTTCGTCTTACAAATTAATTACAAGTGAGTTTATACAGAGCTTTGAACGTGCCACAAAATTTTTGGCTGTAGGCCGTAACTCACCAACTGAATTTTCATTCCTTGCAAAAGATTTCGTTTAGGGATGCCAAACTCGAGGTTTTGTACTCACCCTTGTCCCCAAGCGCTTTTTGCATTGTTGATTGGCGTCAACGACCCCAATCTGTAATGGTTTGAGATGGGATAGTGAGAAAACACCACTTGTTTTTGTTGATCAAGGGATAAATATTAATCAAAAAACGTATCGCAAACTCATTTTGGAAGGTGGTGTCTTACTTTGGTCGTACCAAATCTTCCATGAGGATTCCGTACCTGTACCAAAACTAAAACCTCTCAACATTGGGCAAGACACATTTTCTGGACTTCATTGAAGCACAAGAATGGTCAACATATTCCCCAGATTTGAGACCAATGTATTATTGTGTTTGGTCCATATTATTAGAGACAAGGGTGTGTGCTAAACCTCATAAAAAGTTGGTATCCTAAAGAAATCCTTATACAAGGAATGGAATGAAACATCAGTAAGTGAGTTGCGACCCGTAGCCAAAAATTTTGGTACGCGTTCAAAGCTCCTTATAAAGGCTTAAGGTTTCCACTTTGAAAATTTTTAAATATATTAAACAATATAATGTATTCATACGTATTTTGAAGTTCGTTACGTGAAGTTGGCTTTGCATCAATTGCCACATAACATCCAAAAACTTATCAAAGACCAACATTGACAGCCCTCCCATTGATTTTGCGAAAATGAGTGGTATGGCATGGCAAAAAATGCTAGATCCTAGATTATCGCAACTAAATATGTGAATAGTTCCTTTATTTTTTGGCTACATGCATTCTAATCATAACATTTTCAAAAACATTATCTAGAGTAACGCTATATTTTGTGCACAAAACTGTGTGGTAACTTATCAGCTTTAGCTGTCCTTACCAACTTTAGTTTCAAATTACAATACTATTATTTGTATTGAGCAAATATTGCGGTGGCAGGAGAATGACGTCATGTCAGCATTAGAAGAGGGCGCATATCTTGAAAGATTCAAAATTCTTGTGCTAATTAATAACTTCTTAATTTTAACTTGCTATATTCAAAGATAGTTTAAAAGCGCACTGCAGTGAAGTTGCACTTACTTTTTAACACTTAAATACTATACGTTCAAAAACACCAAGGTAAGATGTTCCAAAGCTGATATCCAGAAAACAATTTTTAAAGCTTATATCTTCAAATAAAACAAATATTTAAACCGGTACTAATTCTTTAAAACAATTTTGGATGTTTTCTTTTTTAAAATTCATTCTAAAAACCTTTTAAAACATGGCAATGCTTTTATTCTCAAAACTATTTTCAGGGTACCACCTTTGGGGTACTTTACCTTAGTTGTAATTTTGACTGTGATTTATTTTATCCAAAAAAAAAAAAAAAAAGAAAGAAAGAAAGAAAGAAAGAAACACTATCTATATGTTAGGCTGCATTTTAAAATCTCCATAAGCTATGAAGTGCATGTTTTTTGTCATAAGCCACTTTGGTAGAAATTATTCCCTTTATGTATTCTTTTTTTTTTCTCCTTAAAAATCCAGAGTATTTTATGCCCCGGAAAAATTATCAAACATTAAAAAATAATAATAATAATGATAATAAAAGCTGCGTTTTCGATTACGAATGTTTTTCTGAATAATACCTATCATCTTTAAGAAATGCCATTTACATTTAAATTATACCTTTTCACGAAACAATACACAAACAAAAATAGGATCATCCGCTGTTATTAATTGTTGATTGACTTGTGTGGGCATTTTTTCACGATATAAACAACGCAAACTGTCTGTTAAAGAAGGCTGATGCATTATAATTAGGGACAAGTATAAACTTCCCCTTAGATTTTAGTTATTTGCAGACACAACCTAACCCATTGTTCCTTAAAACTACACCACCCGAATTCATTCAAGCGAAGGAAATATATATTTTTGTTCTCTGGTAAACCACTCATTTGTTTTTACGTGGTAATTGTCTCAATTGTAGTCTTTAACCAGCCATTAGGAACAAAATTAATCGAAGAAAGAGTACGGGGTTCTTGGTAAACTCCTTCAGATGATAATTACAAGGTGCAGGTACACTGAAATTTTGCACTGAATAAAGAAGGAGCGGAGTCTTATAAAATTTTATAGCAAATTACTGAGATGTTTAATTTGTTACAATGTAAAAATTGTTTATGTCCATTTAAACTATAGAGTTATGCATTCAAAGTTATTGAATAAGCGAAAGAATAAAAGTCACTTCTTTATGAATTGAAAATTGACCTTGGAAACTATCGGGATAGTTGTATAGCATTTTCATAAGATAGATTTTTTTTATAATGAATGCGTTACAAAATGGCACGGTGCTACAAAATCAGCTTTGGAGCGAAACACAAAGTACAAAATTGAACAAGTACGCCCAGCACAGGAACAATCAGGGTACCCAAAAATCTTTAAAAGAAATAAGATAGAATTATTTTAAATCATTTTAATTAGCTTTGATTTGATATGATCAGGTCAAAAGCAATTGACTGATCAAATAATCCATCCTAAAGTGTTGTACACGCGCACATTTACACACTTTTTCAACGATTTTGACAAAAAACTGAAAAAATTAAATAATTCCGATTAATATGGATTTTAGGAGTAGGGGTTTGTACTTTAAACTTAAAGTATAGTTTGAAACTTGCCACGTATGTCCTCTTTATATTGTATTTTTGGGTCTTTTTTCTATGAAAGACAAAAAACACGTTATAAAAAATAATTACTGTTGTGAGTCTTACATATACGTATATTTATTCCTTTATTTATTTATTTTTAAAAGTATTATGATTTAGGGAAGGTTGGCCCAAAGCGTGTAGGTTTCGAAGAACGCTCAAAAATTGTAGTTTTTTAATTTTTTTCATAACAATTTCGGTTTTATTTCCTAGCAGGGCTTTTGAACTTCGAAATGAAAAGTGTGATTTTGGTATTATTTCAAAGCCAATCTTTATTTATTAGTAGGCAAGCCGTTTTCTTTCGGTACCAATTTCTCCTCTGTTTGTGAACCGATTTCCTTCATTCTTTTTTTGTTCAGCAGCTCTTGCCGAGTTTTAGTGTTATTAATAAATGTTTTTGAAATCGAACGCTAATTAATGGAGATATTAATTAAAAACGCATTTTCGTCCAAAAATGGCAATTTCTACGCGAACGGATGGTCCATTTTTTTTTTCTAATTTGATATGGTTGGAAAGATTTTTAAAAAATTCTACTAACGAAGAAATTGTCAAGACGCCCACGGTCCAATAACCTAATTCCACTAGACAAAAAATTATAATCGTTTTTTTAGTTAGCGAAACTCAAAAACTTTATCTCTTTTCCATTGTTGAAATTCATTGTTGGATGCGTAAAACATTAGGTTTTAATTCATTTCTAAACCGCTTTTTCTGCAAGAAAAATGCATTTTAATGCTTCGAACTTGGTACGATTGGAAAGCTCGCAAAAAATACTTTGAAACACGTTCTACCCGGTTTCACTACGCGAAAATGGAAACCCGCTAAGATGACCAGAAAATGCGCGAGAAGCAATTAAAATGAATGACAATTCATTTATGTTTTTTTTTTTTTTTCACGTAATATAGTTAACGTGAATAAATTGCTGGATAATATTGTGGTTTTGCCATTTCTCGCTGAGCGTAAAGAAATAAAATACATTGTTTTTATTATTCAAACTTTTTTGGTAACTACAGGCACTTAAAATATTTTCATTTTGATTATGTTTTCGCGATTTTAATATTAAAATAAATTATTTTCCGGATTGGGGGCGGACTTTCAGGTTATAACGACTTCCAGTGCTTTTGCATGGATAATTATAGGTTGCCGCGAGTAGAATTCGTTCATTTGATTGTTAAAAATTTTATATTTCTAACGGCAACGGTCATGCCTACTTTTACAAAGAATATTGTTTGTACAGAAGTTTTATGGATTAAAAGAGTTTCGCGGTATCATTTGATTCAGAAAGACTTCAAAAATTGTGAAATTGGCGCGAACTTTATCCAGTGTTGGCACCAATGCCACGGAGAAAAATATATTTATTTTGCATTCGTAAAAAAAAAAAAAAAAAAAAAAAAAAGTAGAGAAATGTCTAATTGCAGGGAGCTGACGACGAATGAAGTCCCCCCACCCGTGACAATGGGAAAGAAATAAATGACAAGAGGGACATCAAGCCTTTTTTTGATAAGATCGTTTATGAAAACAGTGTGACATGTGGTAATGGGAAGAGGGATTATTGTGGAGTGTGAAACTTTGACTAAGGGGAGAGGGATCAAAAATTTTGCGAAAAACATTTTTGCGATTACTTATACTAAAAATATCTCGCTTCATTTAGGGTTTTGAAGTGTGATGAGGTATACATATTTTAAATGAACTTCATCCCCGCAGACTCCGCAACGTGGGGGTTGGCGACGGCCGAGAATACAAAAAATAATAAATAAAAATTTAATTTGTGCATCACAGGATAAAATCTAAACTGACTTTAACTTTAAGACAATCACTCGTTAAAAAGTTAGTTATTTGTGGGGGAGGGGTCCAATAAAATGTGCGGTTAGGGTCCCTGGTGATTTTTACGGGGGGGGGAGGGAGGAAAATGATGATTCTAAAATTATTCCATCGCTTAAACGTATTGTGCAATTAAAGCATCAAAATATAACAGCAGGAGGCGTAGCAGTTTATCGGAATGATCTTGATTGCATAAATATTGTCACTCCAAGTATAGGATTACATGTTAATAATGCTACAAGTTTTAATACGGCTACACAAAACGATATTGGTGAAATGTGTATAGTGGAATGTCTCAATGAAGCAAAGCAACAAATTTATTTTGCTTTTGATTGAGCTAAAAATTTACTATCGTTTCTACAATCCAAATTACAATTAAAATGGTTAATAAGCCAGAAGAAGCCCCTACAAGTCACGGAACTGTACTTGATGCAAGATTTCTCAGACAACATATAATGCAAAAATGTCGTTGCTTATTATAGCTACCATAAGCCAATTGTTACTTTCATAGGATTAAATAATGATAATAATTTAATCCTATGAAAGTTATCACTTCTGTCGAGCGTCCCTTGACGCACATTTTTTTTTTATTTCAACAATTATAACCTTAAATTTAAAAAAAGAAGCAAACGAAATGACCATTGTAGTTTGTACGTAAATGATGTCAGAATAACGTATTATTATTGACAGTAAAAAAAATATGCTGATCTACGACTAATTACAAGTTACAAAATCTTTTTTTTTTCTTAAATTTTAAGCCGGTTGCGCCATGCCGCTTCACTGCTGCTTCGCTGGGATTGATTAAAACTCGTTGGTGTTCATGTAAACACGACACACATATGCATCGCCGCTTACACACTATGAGGAAGGGGGCATACGAAAACCTACCCGCTTTGGGCACCCTCCTCTATTTATTTATTTATTTATTTAATTATTATGATGCATTAGTTTATTCGTTAAAATATCATGATTTATTTATATATTTATATATTTGTAGGAAAAGCATGCCACAGGCAGTGGGCTTTTGACCGAATTCCTGGAGTCCAACTTTTTGGATACGATGACAAGCCTCTCACAAACGTAGAATCACGTGACATATGTCTTGAAAAGTGTAGCGTGGAGGATAGTTTTGTGTGTCGGTCAGCCCGATATGACCGTCTAAATAAAACCTGCGTTCTAAGCAGGCACGATCGAAGAACAGCTCCAGAAGCCTTTCGAAGATCACTTCATCAAGTGGAGTACTTGGAAAACCAGTGTATAACAGGTTAGAATATGTCTACTGTTTTTTAATTTTATTTTCCTTTTTTTTTTCAAAAATAATATTGCCTTAGACTTGTGACTGCATTTTAATCAATTTTCAGATTGCTCAAAAAACTATTATTCACACTTTAAATCAAATTATAAAAAAATATGTATTCTAGTTAATTTATTTGAAAATGTTGTGATTGTCTGCCACAAAAAATAGAAAAAAAAATTTATTGCTGTAAACAATGCTTAAATGAACAAAATAGTTTTTGTTAACGCATAAAAAAATATATATTTTAAGTTCAAAATAAACGCAAAAACGAAAACGAATGATTTATATATTACTCATTGTAGACACTGCTCTAAGAAGATAAACAAGAAGGAAAAAATAAATTCTTAGGTTTTGATGTTAGAGATAGGCACACATAGCATAATATGATAAGGTCTTGGGATCTTGTAAACATTTCTTCATTTGATTGATTTCATGGTATTTTATAATTTTATATATTATTTTCATATTGTCTAGCATATAAGCACTACATTTTGTTTAATACGGCTGTTGTCTATATTTGTTGCCCCGAAGTAAACTTGAAAATGAATGCCGAGTGGGAATTATGAATCACTTATAATCAGTGGTTTGAAAAACTACATTTTTTTTGTAGCGAACTACAACTACAACTACTTTAGCACAAATGTAGTTAACTACAACTACAGCTACTTTTTTCAAAATGTAGCAACTACAAACTACTTTTGAAATGTAGCCGCTACTTCGCTACTTTTCAAAAACATAAATAAATAACATACACATAATACACACCGTTTGCGGATTGAATAAAAACGAGCTGATGTGTGCATCACATGACTTCCTTTTACTCCAATTTAATGTCATTTTCTCATTATTGGCAGTTTTAATGTATTCAATAGTTTACAATCTAAATATAACCAACAATGGCCAAATTGAAACCTGATTTTAAAAAAAAATCGACAAATTCGTCGCCAAGTTGGAGACAAAACGGCGACCAAAAGACTGTCAATATATCGCCAAGTGTCTGCCAAATTATAACACCACTTGAGTTTACATCGAAATTAACAATGATTTCCGCCAAAAAAGGGGCAAAAGACCCCCTTTGGAGCATTCGAATGCAACCAAAAATGAAGATGCACAACTAGACCCCAATAGAAGTCTACGTATCAAATTTCAACTTTCTAGGACATTCCATTCTTGAGTTATGCGACATACATACACACATACACACATACGCACGTATATACAGACGTCACGAGAAAACTCGTTGTAATTAACTCGGGGATTGTCAAAATGGATATTTCGGGTGTCTGTACGTTCCTAGGCACATATCCACGTGTGATCGGGATGAAAAAAAATTCAACATTCATTTGGGGCTGAGCAAAATGGAAATTAAGGCCGATTTTTCGGTGAAATTTTTTTCGCGAATACAATACTACCTTTTTTGTAAAAGGAAGTAAAAATGTTCAGATTGATATATTGGTTCATTTGAACATGGAATATTGCTATAAATTATCTATTCTTTCTTTCCTTTACTGAAACGATTCGTCAATTCAAACATTTTATACCATTTGCCTGCAAGAAAGGATTTAAAAGTGGAAGGAATTCAACTTTCAAATTTTTAATCCTTTCCTGGCAGTAAATAGTATTTCATTCAAGAAGTGTAACTCGGCTATTTGAAATTGAGATAAATCCAGTCATAATTTGATTTAAATTTTACATATACATACATATATATAAAATTTATTTTGATCATGAAAAGCATCTTTTCAACAAAAGAGAAAAACTTGAATTTTCATTATATGAAATGATTTTAGAGGAACTTATATTTCGTAGGAATTAATTGCTTTTGAGCTTCAAGCTAGGGTTCCGGACCTGGACACTATCTCTTTTCTTATGCCCCTGACAAAATGAAATAAAAGAATTTTTCAATTTTACCCAATAACCTCAAAAACTCAGAACATTTAATAATTGACTTTCAATATGTTAATATATCAACACCCAATCAGTAAAAAAGAAAAAAAAAAAAGAAATAAGAAAAATACCCCAAACGGTTCTACTAATTATCCGAAACATGTAACATAACTAAAAAGTTACTTTACTTCAATGTGCAATTTTTAGCAACAGTGGACTCGGGCTACAACACAATTCGACTAACACGAAATGTCTATATAGCGAGTTTTACTCGAGAAATGAATTTTGCAACAGACGTGAATTCCTCACCCGCTACACGAAAATTTTTGGAGCAGAAGCAGCAGGGTTTATATCACCCTCTTTCTTGGGTACTAAATATTAGTTTCGTGAAAGGAATTTCCCTTTAGCATCACTGAAAGCCAAAATTCCCCGCACCGTAGAGTCGAAACATCAAATTGTTAACGTACAAATCGCCACTCCGCATTTTTTTCGAAATGTGAAGTTGATGAAATATAATTTCACATAAAAGCGAGCTGTTTATCCAAAGTTTGAAATTCATCCCTCGCGTATGTGCAAATGGACACCGAAAGCTTTTTGCTTAACGGGCAAAGTTTGCATGAGACGGAAAAAATTCGTTTTTTTCTTTCTAAGCAATGCTTTAATCAAGGCGAATATTGGGAAAATGTTAAAGTTTCTATGCCAAACAAACTAATGGCGTCAAACAGATACAACGTATGGCCTCAAAATAATATATCAGAGGTCAGCTCATATTTTTCAGTCTTACGAATATCATTGTTGCAAGTTTTACTCGCGTAATACTTGCACCAGTCAAATTCGTTTGAAAACGCGGGTTTTTTTTTTTTTTAACTTTATTCAAAAGTAATTTCCAGAAATCGCTACAAACTACTTTTTTTTTGTAGCGAACTACTCGCTACTCTACTTTTTTTAAAAAGTAGTGCGCTACACTACAAACTACTAAAAAATGTAGCTACTACAGTAGCGTCGCTACTTGTAGCGCGCTACTTCCAACCACTGCTTATAATCCTTTTACTACGAGTCTCCAAAATGCATCATTAAACTGAAGTTTATTATAGTTCTTTTAAATTAGAATCGTCAATCTATAATAGAAAACTCCGTTACGAGATGCTTCTTGAAACTGAGCAAATTAAATGCAAAAATCTTATTTTTATTGGAAAATTTACATTTTCCAACAACGCATTTGCTCCATTCAGTTATTTATTTTAATATTTTCTTAGCCTTTTCTTGATTGAAAAAAAATCAATCCATCAGTGATGACTCCTGCGTAAATGACTACCTCACTTAAAATGAAATACCATTTTAAAACTGCGATTCACTCCGCTGTAATTCTATTTGGCATAACTTAAACCAATCTATGGTAATTGAGACGAAAATTCACATGTTTATAAAACAAAATATTCTCTAAAATGAAAAAAAAAATGCTCGAAATTTCAATAGAAGATTTGCATACATTAAAAAAACTTTCTTTTCCTTTAGAAAATAGAGGGATTCAATAAATTTGTTGATTTTTTTACTCCTCTTATTAGTATTCATATCCTTAACAAATTAATGAGTGAGAAGAAAAAAAGTATTTTCTTGGCGTAGAAAAGTTCGATTAATTTTTTACTTCGTAAGCAGAAGGAACTAATCAAGTAAAATAAATCAAGTTCACAATATTTACTAAGTGAAAGGCAATAAAGAAATTGAAGTAATTATTCTAGTCATTGTTGAGAAGAAAAAAATTAACTTTACACGTAGACCAATGATTGCTTAATATATTCTTTAATTTATTCTTAGGGGAAAATAGAGTCGCCTAATTATTCGTGACTATGTGATGATTTATTTGATTTGTGATTGGCACAAAGGAAAAGTTATCTCTTAAGAACTATATATAAATTCCATACGCAGTTGACCTTGCTTAAAACGACAGCGATATTTGCTCGTTATAACTAAGCGCAAGTAAAAAGGAAGTTCGTGAAAAAACTCATACAAACTCATAATAGTTGCTTCTTTTTTTTTTTTAATCTCTGTGCAGTACCAAAGAAGTTGATTAATTTGCTTTGAACTGTTTGAATGTCTCTTTCGTGTGTCACTGTTTTTGAGAAATACACATATACAAACAAATATAATTATTAAATGCTTCTTTACTCCACAAAATAAAAACGAGCTGATGTGTGCATCACATGACTTCCTTTTACTCCAATTTAATGTCATTTCCCCATTTTTGGCAATTTTAATGTGATTAAATAGTTTACCCTCAAAATATCATCAACAGTGGCCAAATTGAAAAAAAAAAAAAAAAAAAAAAAAAAAAATCGCCAAATTTGACGCCAAGTTGGCGACAAAACTTCACGATCAAAAGGCTGGCGATATATTGCCAAACCACTTGAGTTTACATCGAAATTAACAATGATTTCCCCCCAAAAGGGGCAAAATATCCCTTTAGAAACACCCGAATGCAATCAAAAGGGTAGGCGCGCAACTAGACCCCACTAAAAGTCTACGTAACAAATTTGAACTATTTAGGACTTACCGTTCTTAAGTTATGCGACATACATACGCACATACGCACAAACATACATTTGTACAGACAGACGTCACGAGAAAATTCGTTGTAATTAACTCGGGAATCGTCATTATGGATATTTCGCATATCTATACGTTCTTAGGCACCTATCCACATGTGGTCGAGTCGAAAAAAGAACGCAATATTCATTGGGGGGGGTGAGTAAAATGAAAATTAAGGTCGATTTTTGAGTGAAATTTTTTTTCGCGAATACAATACTTCCTTTATTGTAAAAGGAAGAAAAAAAGAAACATTATCACTTGCTTTCTGGACTAGTGACTCGCAACTGAGTTTCAGTTGACTTCAGAAATTAAGGGATTTTTAAAAGAAAGGATAAACAGAGCTGGAAATCAATATAAAATTTTGATTCACAGAAATATTGCTCGTTTTAAGCGTAGTTTGCTCGTTAAAAGCGAGTTGATCCTACAGACTTAAAAATGCATCAACCAAATACTTCCTGTTTCCCCGCTAGATCCGTTTTCTCGTTAAATTAAGGTTTTTTATAAGCGAGTTCGACTATATGCGTACATAAACGAGACGATGACACGCTCAACCTCCTTGCAAGCAACGAAGGAGACAGTTTTGCCATTTACAAGAATGCTTGTCTTTTTAAGTTTGAACATCAACTTTCATCACAGTTGACATCTTCTTATGCAAAACCCTTTTACTGTAAAAAAAAAGTGAGTATTTAAGTGTTTCTTAATAGTGTAGCTCAAAATTTGAAATTTTGGCGCCGTAATTATCATAGAAATTATAAGTTGATTAAATAATATTATTTGTTGTGTCCGTAGGAAATGGACACTTTTGGAAAGCATTATATCTCGCTTCGAAAAGAATGGGAACCATACTGGCACTTTATTTCACATAAAATGTTATGCGGTCATTATCTTGTCTGGAAGTACAGCTGTTGCGATGAACGAAAAAAATATTTGATTGTACATCCCGCATTGAAGCAACTAGAGCCAAAACTTATTCTGCATGCCATATCCTTACGGCCTATCTGTATATCAGTTTTTATGCAAATCTTTCAATCACTTCTTGAGATAAATGCATCTGCGATAAACGAGAATTACCTTAAATGCGCCATTCTTCTTAAATCGATAGTCTTCAAAAGCTAATGCTAACGAGAAATACATGTAAGTTATATTCAGTAAATTACCGCCAGTAGCCAGGGCTAAAGCAGAAATACATGAAATACCATGCTCTGCCATCAATCTTCGAGTTGAACCGAACCATTGCTTCGGTCACTCGTCTGGTCTGTGCTAATTCTACTTAAACTAAATGTTTGTTTGGCACTCTTGGCTTCCTTAAGAGGTTTTCCATCTTCAGATCAGTCACTTTCCTATGCCGGGCTGATGAAACTGCAGTCCTCGGCTGGAAATGACTGATTTGGCGATGTATTACACGTAAGTTAGTTCTAAAGCGATTGATTTCAAAAACTTATCAGCTCCATTCCATGTACAGTCGACTCCCGCTACAACGCGATCCTACTTACGCGAAATGGCTATAACGCGAGTTTTTCAGGAGCAATGAATTTTAGAGCTAAAGCGAATTTCTCGCTCTCAACACGAAAATATTTGGAAAGGAATCGTGATGCTAAGTTTCGGCTTTGTTATTGACTACTAAGCATTAATTCGTGAATGTATTTTCATCCTTTCTGCAACAGTGACTGCGCAAGTTCCCATACACCGCATTATAAACATAGCTTTGTTAATGTGTATAGATCACCCCACTCCTCATTTTTCATTTATTTATTCTAAATATGAAAGGTGATGAAATATTGTTGCACCCATGCCCGCTGTTTCATCTAAAGTTTGAAGATGGAAACAAAAAGCGAAAGTTTGCGACATTTAAGAAAAGGTAAAGATTCCTGATAAGCTTGAACAACTAGAAAGTGGATCGAAGATAGCACGACAGTTAGGTATGGGGGGGGGGGGCGAATCTTTCATACGTATAATTCGAAGCCAAGAAAAGGCAATCTGTAAATGTTATAAAAGTAAATGCAAAGCTACTGTATTTAAAAACATATAAGAATGACGATTAGACTACGCAGGATAAATCATCCTCAGTTTTTAAGTTATAAATGTAACTTATTGTATCTACTGTACAGTACTATTACAATGAAGTGCTTTATTATTACTACATACTATACGTACCATACTGTTTTATTTTTATATATTTCTCTTCCATTGATCATTGATTTTCTGCATCGTAACAGTATTTTATTTTGAATGATACAACTTTTTTAAAAATACGGTAAAAATTCAGCTGTTTATGTAGGAAATGGTAATATATAGTTAACAAATGGTCAAAAACAGTTTAAAAGGTTATGAATGTCTACAATGATTGGGTATGTTAATAAAAAAGTCATATACACAACACTTTTCCACAACGCGAAATTTCTACTTACGCGAGGAGTCTTGGAACGCTTCCCTCGCGTAAATCGGGATCCGACTGTATAGTAAGTAGTACATATATGAATAGGGTATTCGTAAAGTCTTGCACTTATAAGGGAAATTTATTTTAAGCAAGAAAAGAGAATACTACTTTCGAACTCGCTTATAATGAATCCTGTTTTATCGAGAATTTCGATTTAGTGAGGAAATTAAAAAGTTTTTGATGATCGCAATGTTAAATCTATGGGCACATAACTCGCTTTTAACGAGCAAGTCCCACTTAAAACGAGCAATATTTTTGTAATTCATAAAATCACTGTTGATTTTCACCTCAGAAAATAATATTCTATTTTTGGAAAAAATCCATTAACCTTTCGAATTCAACCGAAAGTTAGGGGTGAGACATAATTAATAAGAACAAGTGATGACGCGGCATTTTTTTTTTTTTTTTTTAACTTCGTGGAGTAGAGGAGTATTTAAAAAATATATATTTGTTGAAGCGAATGTTATCATTTCCGATATACTTTCGAGAATATTGTAGCTCAAAGTTAAGCTAATGCAGATAAAAAAAATAATGAAAGCGACCACGATAACGACAAATGTAAAGAGTTTGAAGTTTAAAAAGCCTCGACAAACTTGGCTTCAAAAATGCAGAAAAAATTTCAGACTACATCCGTGGCTTCAAAAAGCCACGGATGCAAATGACGATGTTTTTCCGACCACACGTTCCTCGAAAACAATAACAATAAGGAGGCAATAAGGCAGCTCAAAGCAAATAACGAACTTTTTTGATTCTGTACAGAAATATAAAATAACAAAACAAGCATGTATAAATTTTTATGATTTTTTTCATGAACCCGAACTTTTTACGAGCAGATGGTTATAACGAGCAAATGCCGCAGGCCCTCCACACTCGTTATAGTTCGAATGTATTTAATATTCATACATAACTCTTCGTTTACTTTGATCCTTATACCATCAAGTTTCTCTCCATTAGTACAATATTAGTTAAGGCGTGCATGAGGTGCTAGCATCGAAAACTGAATATGGTGTCTGCAAAATAGTAAACTTCCAGGGAAGCTATGAAAGGGTGTTTTTAGGGTCACGTCTCCATATCCTTAGGTTTTAACACAAATTGTAAATTCCAATATGACAGTTTATATATGACAGTATATAACTTCCAGAAGGTAAATTTTGGATGCACTACTGCTTGGGAGCCCTTTTAAAATCGTCAAAATCGTCTCAGAACTGCGAAAGTTGACAGCAAAGACGTGGATTAAGATTCTGAAACAGAAATGTTTTAAGACAAGGCTTAACCTAAAAAAGATTAATGTTTTTCGTAAATTTTCTACATCATTACTATACTTTATTACACCATACATATCTAATTTCGTTTCATTCCATGGTTCACAAAAAGTCTTCACTCTTTCTCAAACCACACAACCAAAGGCTAAAAGAATGTTAAAACGTGTATCTTTTAAATTTCGAAAAATTCGTAATTTAAATTCGTAAAGACTTTTTCCTTCTAACCATGATGTTAACTCACATTGAAGTTAATTGTTTATTTTAAAAAAAAGAAAAAAAGATCAGTGAACCGTTGATCATATTTTTCCGGTAAAAGTATGTACGAGTAAGAATAAATGATTTCAGATGAACTTACTTGGTATTTGATATTTGTTAATACGTAAGTTTTAAAATTAAAATTTACTATTTTTAAAAAATGTTTTTGCTTTTTTAAAATGTTATATTTTTTTGAATTATACAAATTCATAATAAAGTCTATGCAGACGCCAACCAAGGGGAAACAAATCTTTTTTAATTCTCGAACGCATTTAATGATTATGAAAAAAAAAAACATCCTGTTTTCGAAAGCTGAAAATATGAAAATTAATGATTCCAAAGCAATTTAGTAATCTTTCAGAGCTGTGCAGTAGGGCTTTTTTTGATGAAAATTTTAATCAAGTTGCTTAGAAAAAATATTTTTCGTGATTGAAATTATAATCAATATTGGATATTTTTTTCCCCAAAAATTTAATTATCCTTGTCAACAAACGTTGGTTGAAATGTCGATGAAATAAATGCAGCCTTAGTTCTGTGTTAATCTAATAATTAGTTTTATCGTTAAACCAGGAAAAGAAGAAGAAAAAAAAGGGTTTTAGAATTTCAAATTTGAATAGCTTAAATTAATCAATTTTTTAGCTCTGACAAACTAAAAGTATACAAACACACTGTGGGTGTGTATTGAAAACATAATGTAAATTTCAATGAAAATCAAAGAGAAGGAGGATATTTTTTAAAGCCGTATTCTGGTTATATAATGAACCTATAATGTACCATGTTAAACTGCGATTTCCTAAAAGTTCTTTAAAAATGAAGTTTATGTTTAAAAATTAAAAAAAAAAAAAAATACATAAACAACAACATGTGCGAAAAAAAAATTCAGTTACTCTTCCAACAAGTTTTGTAAAAAAAACTATGTAAAAGAATAAATTTTAAAAAAATTATATTTTTATATTTAAAATTCTCTGCATAATTTTTCCCTTAATTTTTATCGGTTCTCTAGTTTAAAATATGTGAATAAAACATATATTTTAGAATAAAATCTTTCACATGACTGAAATGAACGAAACATTGAAGTATCAAAGTTTAATTAAGCTAATTTATAATTGGAAAGTAAAAAATAAAAGAAATTAATGTATCTGGATCTGTTTTAAACTTTCAAAATGTCACGCTTTTATTTCACTTTGTTTCATCTGGTTTATAAATGTCCATCTGTAAAGGCAAATTTACATTTTAATACTATCTTTAACCATACGCCACCACGGTTGTAAATTAAACCACTAAATCTATTTTGATATACCCCCCCCCCCTACCGCAAAGATTTATATTAGTAAAAACCGTTTGCAATCACTTGTAAGCATGATATTTATATATGTCACATCAGGTAAAACAAATTATCATGCTGTTAATCCGTTACATATCAAAATAAATTAATATTCAGCTCTAATGGAGAAAAAACTCAAACATCCATCGTAGGAACAAAACCTGCAGCGCTAAATTTGAAAGTGTACAAGTATATGTTTAGAAATTTAAGAGCACTAACGTCTCTTTTTTTACTATCTGCTCTAAGTTTAGGTCCTCAGCAGCAGGTGAAGACCAGAGTTTCCAGAATTAAGAACAGTAAATACGGGGCAGGGTACTAGGAGTGAAAATAGGAAGGGGGAGGTATTTTTGAGACGTTTATTCATGATAAATTTGAAAAACTCAATCGCAGCAAAGCATTAAACCTCACAAAATGTCGATTATCAAAGTATAAAAATCGTTTTCATCGCGATTGACGATGCATTTGCAGAGATATATTTCCAACATTAGTCAATGAGCAAAGAAGAAGCAACCATTCGGCTTCTCATGATCCGCCGCCAAAACAAAACCATACAAACCAAATCAAAAGGAGAATAACTTTTGCGTTTGCTGCTACATGATTTTCTTCTTGTTCATTATTTCACACTTTTTGTTTCACTTTTATTTTTCCCTCTTAAAATAATATCTCATTCTATAAAATATTCCAATTATCTAGAATACGGGACTTTAGCCGTCCCGTATGGGAGTTCCTAGGAACGCGGGACAATTTTTCAAAATACGGGATTCCCTTGATATCCGAGACATCTGGTAACCCTGGTGAAGACGCTCACTAGTCTAAAGCTAACGCTCTTATCATTGAAGCAATTTGATCAAAATGTGACACTAAGGATAAACCAACTTCGTAAAAAAGAAAGTTTTTTTTGTTGATTCCTAATGTTCCTACGCTCTATTGACCGAGTAAATGTGAGGCATATGTTTCAACCGAGTCATTTTGCACTTCGTCTCATCTTGTTATATTCGTCGTTACAAATAAAAACTTTGTAGACATTTTATGAATTTGGTATAGGTGTTCCTTAATGTCTTTGAAAAAGACGGGTACACTTTATTTCCTTTGAAACTTTTTTTCATATATTTATTTATTCTTCTGGTTCACCATCAAGAAGTTTTCGAAAACATAATAGGCAGATTTATAATCGTGACAAAGATAGATTTTGGCTATAAATACTCACATTTCCATTTATTTTTTTTTTATTTATTCTACTGTTAGGTGAGTGCACCCTGCTCGCAGTTGCTCAGAAACATCGTAAGCAATTTCAGTCGGAGCGCTTTATTATTATATTCTTTTGCATTATGGTTCAACAGTATGCTCACAATAACAATATATTTTGGAAAATACATTTCTTTTAAATTGCCGATTATGAGAATTTCTAAAAATAGGCGGGGGAGGGGGTGCTTCAAAAAAGATATCCTTGGGACTCGAACAAATTATGTACCAAACTTCAAGACTGTACGTCACAAGAAAGCTCCTGGGCGTAACAAAACGTAATGTTCGAAGATCCGTTTTCGAATTCGTAGCCTCTAGTAACATTTTAGTTTTCTGATAAAATAAGTAATGCTTATGACTATTATCAAAATTAATTGAGACGTTTACATCATCTTGTGCAAAAGAAAATCCGCTTTCGAATGGAATATGGGATGCTAAGGGGTGCGTTTATTCTTTTGCCCTTTAATTTGACCTTTGAACTGAAATTTTTGTTCAAAAAAGCTAATTTTGAATTAAAAAATCCTTGAGATACACACCGAACTAATTTTGATTAAAGTTCAAATCTGTAGATGCTCAAGGACATGGGACAACCACGTACTGGCCGTTCTCGAAAACCAAAACTAGCACTCGAAAACGATTCCATTTTAAAAAGGGGCGATCCTTTTCCACACAACTTTAGAAAAACTGCTGAACACGTTAATTTGCATTTTTTTTTTATTCCGGGTTTCCACCCCTATTTTGATAACATCAGAAGCTATTAAACAACGAGCTAATCTAAATCTCGTCATTATGGCACTTTAAAAAACCAGAGCAACATCAACGTTGGTCAATTGAGGATAACAAGCAATTTGTGATTACTCAATAAACAAAATACCCTATCATCTTCAATCTTTTTTTCAAATTTATTTATGTTGTATTAATCTTCGTGCATTAAAAATTGTTTAATTTAAAAAAAAATGTTTACCATATAAAGATCTTTTTACAAAATATTCATTTGTAAAGTATTTTGTACTTTAATGATGAAGCTTCATTTCATAGTGGGCATGGATTCTTTTCGCTGCTATGCAAACGAAATTAATAAAACGATGTTTTTTCTCTGTGCTCTTCAAAAATTCCAGCAGCAGTTATGTAAATTCCGGCTGGAATGTGCAATTTGTTTCGTATGCGTCCTTTGTTCATGGAATATTTTTTCTCTCTAATGATGAAAGTGGAAAACAAATGATAAAAAAATTCTATTTATTGTTTGCTGGTTAAATTTTAAGTCTTAGAATGAAACTAAAAACTATATTTTTTTTTTCTTGTTTTGCATAAAATACTCTTCTTTTTTTTCTTTTGTTAAAACATTTTTTGTTAAAGAAGTGTGTCTTTTGAAATACTAGCGTAGTGGTTTTTGGAGAAATTAATTCTTAGTTCATTTAAGCTTTCGGAAACAGCAATGAATTGTAGTTTTGAGCAAAAGTGTTTTATGGAAAAGCTGACTGGCATTTTTGTGCTTAAGGGGGTCCGGGACACATTTTGAAATTTTTTTTTATTATGTACTTTAGAGTTTTGAAATTTTTTGAACTGATTCATCATTTATTTAATAAGCAAAATCATAACATAAATATGAAAAAAAATTATTTTTTTATTTAAATTTAATTAGTTTTTTTCAAAAAAGTGGGGTTGCTTTAAATTTGTATAACTCAAAATATTGTTGGTCAATTTTCAATTTTTTTTCAAAAAAGTATGCACAAATATCTAAGCTTTAATTTTTATTCGGCGATTTAAAAAATATTGATTCAATAAAAAATAAAAAATATTTGAAGAAAAATTTCGAAAAATTCGAAGATACTTTTTTTAAAAAAAATCATAATTTTTGCAGTAAACGTTTTTTTCAAATTCGCCGAATAAAAATTAAAGTAAATTGCTTGAAAAAGATATGCTCCAAGTTTCATTACTTTATCTCTATCGGTTCCTGACTTATAAGAGTTTGAATGCAAGAAATCGGGAAAAATTGCATCATGGAGAAAAACGCGTTTAAAGTTTTAAAGTTATGTACACATTCGTTAGATGCATGCAACAAAAATAACTATAACTTTCGTTCTATTTAAGGTAGAAACAAGATTCAAACGTCCTCTTAAGCAGAACAAAACGGAGCAATTCTTCAAATTATAAAAAAAAATTGCAAAATTTGAGGATTTTTGTGTCCCGGACCCCCTTAATGTATATAACACATAAATAAACGTAAAACCGGTGAGTAAGAGTAAAATACAAATTATAAACCCACGTGGAAAAGTAAACTTAAAGTACTTACATAAAAGAAAAAAAGCTTTTAAAGTTTTTAAATTATCTTTTCAATTCTTTGATACAGGTATTGGGTTTTATTCAACATTTTAATTTTTATATTGTCTCCCCTTTCCTTTTTTTGGTTTTTCTTACCTACTTTGCATTTTATTTATTTATAAAATTCTATCCTTTATATTTAAATTTATATAAGAATGCAAAGTATATTTTATTATAGATATGCGAAAACGTAAAATGGTGTTTTTGAGCTAGTTTCAAATATTTTAGAAGTAAAATAATGTCATCATAGGTTAATAATAAAATTTTCATAAAAGCACGCTCATAATGTTTCGTAAGCTTATGAAAACTATTAAGTGAAGAAAAAAATTCTAAATTAAAAAAGCAAATACAAATTTGCACTCATATATTATACGTTTTCAGAGTTTTTAGGAAAAAAAAAGGGTTTTTCCCTTATGTTTTTTATAAATCTTGATGGAAGGATTTTCCCGGAACTTAAGTAGAAATTTAACAACTGACTGAAATGCTTGGGTTTAAAAGCCTTAATGAAAATGTTCAACTTTAATGTATGAACATACAACTAATGCAAACTTTTTCATGTAAATACCCTAACTAATGATTAAACATTTATTCAAAATACTTTTTACGCGCAAAATTTCAATTTTAAAACGTGTTCCGCTCCGTTCTTTTTACAACCATTGCTATTTTTTAAGGAAGAAAAATGTTTCGTTACAACCAATAGCCAACATTTTCATCATTCATTTTATTAGTGGATTCTGTTTTCTTTAACTACATCATCTTAAGACTAACTTCTGACGTCCATCCATGTCTAAAATACGTATGAGATATCTGTTGTCATAAATGTTTTGAGTGGATATAACATAGCACTTAAAATACCATTTATATGATAGAAAAAACCCGAGAACGAAAGCGTGAAAAAGGGTACATTTCTGAAAAAAATTTAAGTTGTATAGTTCATTTATTGAGTAGTTAAAGATATGCTATCCTGTCAAATAACTTATTTGTCAAATACTGCAAATGGAGAAGTACTACAGTTACAAAAATGACCTCTGTATACCCATGTCACCTATTCATATGTCTCTAAGTTCTCCCCAAAGCAACAAAGTAGTATCGAGATAAAAATGAGTATTCTTTGAAACTGCTTCTATAGTTTCAGCAGCGTATCACAAAGCTGTACCTCAGAGCTAGACTAAAGTAAGTCACAGAAATTCTATTTTACAGGAGAAAGGGAAAACGTTTGTCTGTCGCATGCATGCAATGGATGCGACGCGTGCTCTATTAACACTGATAAATAATTACAAATGATTTTTTTTTAGAATTCCGTTCACATGACTCAATGCGAAATAGGATTATAACATACAATTCACTATTAACGGGAAATCGCAATTTTTGGACTAGCGTCAGTCTAGCTTTGAGGTACAGAAGCATGAGCCAAATATGTCCTGACTTAGTAGCATAAACACTCGAACTGCATTAAGAACAAACAATATTTTGGCGCACAAACCGAACTCAACTCTGCTGGATATTGCCTGAGAATGAAGTGCCGAGAATCATTCATATAATTAGTGTAACACTCTCAAATAATTATCAAGAAACATAACAAATAAATCGCTATTTAAGTAAAATTTGCGCTCTAGTCTGTTAGCCAGGTGATAATCACAATATGTATGTAATTTCTTCAATGGTTCAAATACAGAAAATGCTTGGATTTACTAGTTGCTTGTTTAAATAATACATTTTCTCTAAATGTTTTTTTTCGGTAGCATTATACATTGTGCGAAAAATAGTTTTAATAGATGTATTTTTTTCTCAACTACATTGCGCTTAATTGCCTCCATATTCCTATCTATTTCATTCATTTCCGCCAGAAGCAGTGAGAGCTTTTCTATAACACGAGTCCAAATTAAGTAATCGGAACAATTCCCGCAATTCACTGAGCGTGAGATCTGGCATCGGTAGTGATTTATCACAACTAATTGCGTTGGGATCTTAGACTTTCCTGCATTGTTGTTCCCACAGATAACAAACATTTCGCTCCATGATAAGAGGCGGATCTGGCTTTCTGTTTATGTACCTAATGGATGTAGCTCTCTCTCTTTTCCAAGAACTTCGAACTGCCGAAGGGTGAGCGTATACCGCGAACCTGTTCCTGGATTAGGAGCCATGTATCTGTTTAGATTGAATAAAAACAAATGATCTAACGCCGGAAATATAACGCTCTTAGAAAATATTTTTACATTGCATTTAAACATAACGTCAATTACTGTCAGGCTAAAGCTCTAGACTAGTAATTCTGAATAGTAACCACTGACTATCAGAGTCACAAACAATGGTAGCTATTTATGACTTTTGGTAGCCAATTTTTTTAAACAAAAATATATTCAGTTCAAATAGTAAATAACTTTAAGAGAGTTTATTCTGAATTACATTGCCGAGGTGGAGTCGCCTGATGTGCTAAACGCCTCAGAATTAAAAGCACGCTGTTGTAGCATGATATACGATATAATTTTTATGAATAAAGAAACATATGGTTGCCACTTTTGGTGATTATTACTTGATTTTTTGGTAGCCATTTTCAATGAAATGGTCGCCCGTTGGTGACTGGCAACCGTTAATCTAGAGCTTTAGGTCACGCCATTCAGTACATTAATTTTCATGTTCATATTTTTAGTCTCGTGTGTTGACAACCCTTTTGTACTGTCAAAAGCAACAATCGTTTTTGCTTATGGCAAAGGTTATGGCAAAGGCTATGGCAAGAATTTTAATGGATCAATTCATTGAATTACACTTGCCATTTTATCATTTCAGGATTTAAAACAGTTAGACATTTCAGCACCTCCAAGCTTTCCTTATTTTTTAGACTTGATTGAAAAATTTGTGTGTCGCAAGTTGAGCATTGCTCCTTTATATGTAAGCTATGTATGTTTCATGCATGGTTCACTCAGCCGTAAACCCGGGAGAACGCGCAATCCCTGGGCGAATGTTAAGACTCGCGGGGGTCATTGAATGACCCCAGATCAAAACTCAGTCATTCGCTAATAAAAACATCATTTTTTCGACTTGTTAAATGTTAAAACCATAACGTCTTATAATTTTCGACATTAAAATGGAATTTTAAACATAAGTGCGATTTATAATTGAGCTTTACATCGCACTTATAATGAAAGTATTTCTACGTATGTTCTTCAATTCAAGTTTAGACACACAGCGGATAAAACGCTTGATGTGAGCTTTCAAAACTTTGTAACAACTATAACGGTGTGGCTGGTATTTTTGATGCAGAATCTTGTAGAACTAATGCTAAAAATGTTTCATTTTTTATTGAAACTAAAAACAGAATAAAATCGCTACATTCAAGGCAAACTCATCTCACTTAAACAATTTCCATTCTTTTTTTCAATTCTGTATTATATTCGCTGAGATTTTCATAATATGAGAATTTCTCCTCAAAAAAATCCTTAGCTCCATATTTTTCATTGATGAAACGACAGTTCAATTCAATTTCAGCAAAAAAAAAAAAAAAGTTCGAAAACGACCAATTTCTTTCTAGTATGCTATTGGCATTCCTAATTACATGAAATAACTTCACTACTAAAGAGATATAAATAAAATAACCGTATTGACCATTCAGAATAGTTGGTCTGTAAAATGAAACGGCAGGACGCGTGGAGTCATTTTATAACCCCGTGTCTGACTAAACGTGTTTGAGCGGAGCACAAATGCCCGAAATCCGTACAAATTGCTACCAAAAGGTAGATGGGGGAACCAAACTCAGCTGCTGATAAGAAAAGAATGAACCAGTGTCTAGTTTTTTGGCAACTACTATTTGCAGAAGGCTTGTGGTCATAAAATGACCCCCGCGCGTACTACCGGGTTAACCCCTTCAGTGGGTCGATTAAATGAGTACCAAGCTTACTTGTACATCAAACAAAATAGGTTCCGCGTTAGGCTGACCACCTTACCGGAACATCTGGCTTGTCCTCCAGAGCCCCTGGTCAGGAAAACTGAGTTGGGCACCATACTGCCGTGCTAAGCACAGATGTGGTATCTGCACATTTTATCAAAATTGAGTTATTGTCACCAGGTGGTCGTTAGTAATTTAATTTATCTAAATCTCAAGTTTTTCGGCGTTTTATAAACGCGAAATATTAAAAAAAGCTTTAAGAAAAAAGTCGTAACTGCAAATTTGCTTAATTTACTAAGGCAATTTAAACGTAAGTGACAAATACTTAGCCTTTAAAGTGGTATCTAAGCAGTTACCACTTTTTTCCTTAGTAATTTGTAGATACGACTTTTATACCTTAGTAAAGCAGCATATTTTATAATGTAGCGGTTTATTGTAACACAGAATATTAAAATTAGTTTACCGTTGAATAGTTGATACAGGTTGATAATAAAAACTAATACAACTTTGCATAATTGTTTAAAAAAATATTCAGCTTTTTCTATTTAAATGATTATTTAAAATGAAAATTCTAAAAATGAAATGCATGTAAAATATTCATATCTAATTATTTCATGCAAAAAAAAACGCATTTAATTCTACGGCCAGTAATATTTTTATTTACAGCCTGAGTAAAAACTTTAAGGCCAGTATAATTTTCTTTGAAAAAAGGAAAATGAAATTAAAGGGATTTTAATGTTATTGTATTATTAATTATTAATGTTCATTGGTAAGAAATAAAGCAACAGACAGGATTTGTAAAGCATGCAATAACCAGAAAAGCAGTGGTTTATTCAAAGTTAGCATTTCAGCTTGAGTAAAAACTTTAAGGCCACTAGTATTTTTAAAAAAACTGCAAGTACTTATACTGTAATAAATGTCTCCTCAGTTGACAAGATTGTGGAAGCCCTTCAACTTGCAGTTTTGTGATTAATTTCTACAAAGTTTTTGTCCTACTTGTGACGATATCGTAAGATAAAAAGTTAACTGTTCAAGAAAGAGAGCAGATTGAAGTTTTTTCTTCAACAAGGATAAGTAGGCGTACTATTGCAAAAAAATAAGAAGATCGAAGAACTGAAATTAACATTTTTGTTTGATTTAAGCACATTTAGGGTAAAAAGAAAACATGGGAAAACTTAAAGCTTTGTCCTCGCGTCGTGGAAGAAGAGTTTGGAAATTATTACATTACCTGAAAAGTACTCAACCAGGACTCTTATTCAGACGATGGGTTTAAATGTTTGTCAAAAACGATATCTAACACAGTTAGAAGGTGTGGAAATTTTATTAATGCTACAAAATTGCTGAAACCTCATTTATTGAAACTGCACAATATAAAGCGTTTCAACTTTAGCTAGGAAATCATGACCTGGGATAACCAATGAATACAAATAGTTTTTTCTGACGAAAAGAAGTGGAGTTTGGACGAACCAAACGGACGGAAGTACTATTGGCATGATTTATGAAAAGAAAAAGAAGTATTCTACAAGCGTCAATTACATGGAGGCTCTGTCAGAGAGTGCTTTGCTTGTAATGGTGTGTGCTCAGTTGCGTTTGTTTCAGGTAAAATGAACTCATACGCATATCAAAATGTCCTCCCAAGTAATCTTTTACCAAATGCTGAATTTATTGCTGGAGAAAATTGAAAATATCAGCAAAACAATGCATCTATCCATCCGAGTAACAGCGCAAAAAAAAAAAAAAAAAAATAGGTTCCAATTGAACAATGTTGAAACTTTGAAATGAGCAACTAAGTCTCCAGATCTTAACCCAATAGGGAACATATTGGGTGATTTAGCAAGAAGAGTTTATGCAAATTAGAGACATTTTACTGCATCAATAGAGCGAAATCTACCATCGAAGATGAATGGTAAAAAATACATCCCGAACTTTGTCAAAAACTAGTTTCATTCATTAAAACAATAATATTTGAAGTAATTTGAAGGAATGGCTTCCACACAAGCTTATAAATGTTTGAATTTTTGTCCTCATATGCTTTTTTCTATGTCGGCCTTAAAGATTTTACTCAGGTTCAAATATTGATCTGTAATATTTTCTGATAATGAAACAATTATAACTAATTTTTTTTGTCTTTTTTACCTGTATTTAAGGCTAATAATTATCACTCTTATGACTTTTTGATCCTAAGATTAAGACGTGTCCAATTTCTCAAAAAAGTGCACTGGACTTAAAGTTTTTACTCAGACTCTAAGTATCGTCTGTTGCCAAAATTATCTTCATGCTCGAATGAATGAATCTGAAAAATAAAACATTATCAAAAAAAACACATTCTTTGAATGCAAAAGACAGAAAATTGTTATGGATTACAGTTTTTAACTGTCCAGAGTTTTGAAAATGGTATCTTTCAGAAGGTAGATTCTGTTAGATTTATATTAACAAAACAAAGCGAAACAGCTAAGTCCAAAGAAAGCAGATGTTTTTTAGTATTATTTAATGATACATTGAGCTTGTTTCACTAAGCTATTTTTTGTCGTATCTGTGCAGATACCCCTAAAAATGACGAGTAATTGTCACTTACGGTGAAAATAGCTTAGTATATGAAAAGGTTTTGAAAAGAACATTTGTCGTAACTACATTTATTAATTTTAAATTAAGATTTTTACAAAAATACTCTCTTACGGTTTTTAGATAAGTTATTTACGAAACAACTACCGCAAATTCAGCATTTAATTAAATCATAAATCAAAGAAACGAGTTGTAAAACTTTAATCACAAATTTCTCATTTTGAGCTCTAGTGCAGATACCACATCTGTGCTTAGCACGGCAGCATAGACCTTGGCCCACACGGGTTGTACCACAGGGGTTGGTTTATGCATGTTTTACTTCACCACTGTGAGTTCAAATTGAAAAGTTTATACATTTCAACCAGGGCAAGTTATTAGTCATTCCTTTGTTATGTATCAAATGTCATTCATTCTGTAGCATGCATGCAAATTAATTTTACGTTATATTTATAAAATGACATTAAGTAAATTTTGTATGGCATGAATATAAAGGTATGTGGAAACAATAGTAATTTGTGTTAGTCTCTTGGCTAAAGTTTTAAAAACAAATCATAAGTGCTTATAAAAACAACCAAAATAAAGATGTTCTGCAGATTAAAAAAAAAACAGCCTAATTTGTGTTTTCATAATAACAAAAACATAAACAAGATTTCGTCCTTATGGAATTTCCTCCCAACATCGAATATCATCCACCATCGCTAGTAATTTCTGTTCAGTTAAGTGTGACCAATTTCTAATGAAGCTAAAGTGGGAGCGTAAAAAGGGAGACAAAATTCACTATCGAAAACCCAATAATAAAAGAAAATAAACGCTGAACAATTTGCATTTTCATTATGTTTCGTATCTATGCGTATATCCAGCAAGCTTCATTTTTTACTGCTTTAGTTTTTAAAAATTATTTTGATGTTTTATTAATGTCCATTTTAATTTCTGATAATTTTCTTTTTTGTTAGCAAATTGTTTGGCAAAGTATATGCACTCCCCTTAAATTTTTTTTCCATCGCTTCTAATTTGCGTTGGTAATCGATTTTTAGGGGTAAAAAGAATATTCGAACCGGTTTTTTCCCCCTCCTCGATTTCAAAAACGTTTACGTGTTGCACTTTCAAGAGCTTTTGGAACTAAAGAAGGAAGAAAAAAAAATGACCGTTAGTTTAATTATAGCGGTAAATGAAGCAGCAGAACTATAGAATCCATTAAAGATTAATTTTTAATGCCTATATCGTGTAAAACGGGGTAATTTTAACTCAACCGTTTTCCGTTAATATTGCTCCAACAGGCATAAAAAGGTAGTACTTTGAGTTCGTAATTAAAGCGTCCATTTTACATACCCTTTTGATAATTGCTGGTTCATTAAAAAAATTATTAGCGTGACTGAAATTTGAGAGCATTCAGAATTGTTGAAGAGAACTAGTTTTAACACTTGTGTAGGAATTACCCTCGGGAATGAAATGCTCAGTTATCGCTGTTCAATTTAATTTTTCTGTGATCAGTTTCAGAAAATGGGGACAAAAACAAGTTACATAAATGGTTCACGCAGTTAAATGTGATATGGGCATCCATTTCCACGATTTTCCTGAATAATTTTGCAATTAGACTTACACTAATGATGATTAAAGTGCGTTAGTATGAAAATAGAAGTGGAAACAAAACGTGTAATATATATATATATATATATATATATATATATATATATATATATTACGCATACATAAAAAATACAGATAACACATGAAAAACGAATTATATCTAGTCGATTACAATGGAAGGTGTCTCAAACAAAAGCATACATCTTTCACATTTAATTCTTTGGTCCCAGTCCCCTTTTCACTTTCATTGGAATCGCAATTGATTGCTATATTGAACATAAAATATCAAACTTATTGCAATGCAGTCTCTAACGTATACACAGACGTATCCCTGGATTAGAATTACGGTTCAACGCAAAGTGGTGGCTACCTCTTTGTGTTCTAGCTCAGAACGTGCTTAACGCAATGTGGAAGGGAATGAGCATTGATTGAGTGATATTAACTTGCATATCATTAACAGTTCATATGAGGTAGGGAAGACCTAAATCATGACAATATATTACGTGATAAATATTCATGTGCTCAATGCGCAAGGGTAATCAGCGTCATATTATACTTAGTAAGTTTATCTCTAGTGTCAGTTTAAGTAAATTTCACTACTTTGCCATGTAGCTATTATAATGCAGAAGTTTTTTCATGAAATATTATGTTCAGCGCTTTTTCATTAAAATTACCGATGCATTTTTATTATTTACAAGTAAAATGTTTTTTACAGGGTGACTAGCAATTAACGAGCTGTTGTTAAAAATTCATTTCTCTAAAACTACTGATTCAAAAAATTATGTTTAAATTCTAAAACAAAGTACAATTCATGGAAATTAGTTCAAAACGTGTTAAATGTGTCGTCCATCTCTTGTTATAATATGACGCAAATAAATAGAGAACTTCTGCATCACTTGACTCAGAAGACTCGAAATTTCAATGCTTTCAATGATCAGTCTAGATCGCATTTTAACCCACGAAAATAAAGCACAGGGGTTCAGAACAAGAAAATGAGTGTTTTGTTTTTAATTGAGGTTCAATTTATTTCTAACAAAAGGTCATGCAGGCCAGTGTAAAATTTATAACTTTTCTTACATCTCTAAGTTTGCTAGATACTCTTCATTATTAAGAGCAGAATTACTGTGAATTATGTGTATATTTAATTTTTTCTATTTCAGCAGAAAAATGTACTCTTTCATAGTGTCTTCTCTTTCTTAAACTTCTAAGTTTAAATAGACTATTCTCAGACTCTTCTCTGTTTAAAGTTAAATATTATTTTACTTGAAGTCGTCCCCAAATGCGTCTATAAATTGGTTCTTGTAATGTATGATTGTTATTATTTTTATTTCTCTAATGAAATATGGAGAAATCTTATCTTTTCTTTGAATGTCTGAGAAAAACAACTCTTTTCTAGGTAAAAATTAATTTTTTTTTTAAATATATCATTTCATTAAAAAGTAAAAATGGGTCGTTATTGTCCAGAAGAGCGAAAATAGTCCCATCATTGAAATCTTCATTGCATCCCCATATAACGCTTCTTGCAAAAATTGAAATAAAGTTTCAATTTTAAATTTATTTCTACAGAAAACTCGGCCACAACTGCTAACTTGAGGCGAATATTCTCAACTTTAAGAGAATCTAAAAAGGCAGAAAATGGCCTTTTCAAAAGTGCAATTTCATAAAACGTATTCATTTCTCATTTCTCTTAAATGAGCAACGGGTATGAGGATAAAAAATGAAATTTCCACCGAAAATTGAAATATCACTCTTAGCAAAATTTCATCTCGTTATGAAGATTTTTGGCAATAAATCTCGGTCCAACCTCGTAAAAGAATCGAATTATTTTTGCGTGTGAACCCCTTCCACTTCCACGTTCAGATTTTATTCCGTATTTCAGAGAATCTTGGTTTAAATTAGTTTCTCACGCTCCGCTCTCCTCCCATCGCAGAAGATTGAAAGTATTTCGATTTAGATGCATCGCGTATCCTGTTTTAAATTTATGGTCACCTAGAAATGAATATCGGGATTCATGAAGAGCCAGGTGCACTTGAATTTACATTTTTATGAATCCAGTTGCCGTTTGAGAAATCTGTGGTTTTAAAAGGCATTTACGTACATTTAAAAGAGTTTCCCCATAAATGAATGAATTTCCATTGTTTCTATGAAGTACGGAAAGTATCCACCTAGGTCTCTGGATTTGTTTTGATACTTGTGAAGTATTTATTTCCTTTGTTACACTTTTGTAAATCGACAATCAAGGGCTATATATATATATATATATATATATATATATATATATATATATATATATATATATATATATATATATATATATATATATATATATATATATATATATATATATATATATATATATATATATATATATATATATATATATATATATATATATATTGGCTCTTGGTTCCGCTTTGTTTCAGAATTGTCCATTTTCGTAAAGCGGTGAAATGGAGAGAAAAGTGTGTCTTTGGTTCTAGAACTTAAAAACGTCACTTTGGAATTTAAGAAATTAGCCAAAGAGTTGAAACAGTTTAACTTTGTGCGATCAAAGCAGATGAATCATTGGACAGGTCACATCCTACGTAAATGGATGGATTTGGGTTTTACTTCTTTCAGCAGCCTCTGGTCGGAGATAACAATACCTCCTATAATTAACTTCAGTTGAAAATTGGCGAGGGTAGGGTTGCAATAACGAATGCAAAGCTTGTCATCTTTACTTTTTGTGCCAACTTAATGCAGTTATAAATTGCTGCAACTTAAACCTTTCAGGTCTATATAATCAGATAACGAAAACTTACTACGAGTACTTTTTTTTTTCATATCGCCAAAATGTGGCTAAACTCCAAAATATTGCACGCGTTCTTTCTTCCTTTGCTACATATTTCGAGGAATGCACTCGTTTTCACAAATTATTGACAAGGGCCATTTGATCGCGGTTGAACTATACAACATTTATTTACAGAGCTGCTAACTGCTACAAAAGAAATCTTAGTTTCTACCAACTACAGCATTGAACTACGACGCTATGAAAACACGTCCAAAAATTACGAGTTTCTTCTTTTTTATATCCCTAAAATGTTTGACAAATCAATACAGATATTGTCCACATTCGTAATCATTTAGCTAAAAATGTTTTTGTGCTAGCTAATGCTCCAAATTTTTGCTTAAAAATAAACAAATAGAATTTATCATACTAAATGATAAAAAATAATTAAAAATTAAATTTTTTTCCAAAATTAACTGCATTTTTTTCTAATGTAAATTTATCGTGAAATCCCGAAAGTAGCCATTCCATCGATTATATCCCCCCCTCCCGTTTAACAGAAAGTAAGATTATTCTGTAATCCAGTATATCCCCTCCATGTGCAGATTTTCTTTTCTAAAAAAAAACAAAATTAAAGCAAACAATATGAAAAAAATTAAAAAAATCAGGCCAATAATAAAAAAAACCAATTAGCCAGTTCCAGGGACTCATTTCTCCTACTTTGTCTTGGCCCATTTTGATGCTGGGCGCCTTTCTTTTTGTTCATATTTGTTACAAAAGGAACTTATTTGGAACGAACAAATTCGGAACTTACACTACAAATGAACAAACTGCAAAATTGACACCATGTGGAAAGCACGTGTTTAAAAATTGTCGGAAAACTTATAACCTAATACTAAAAACAACTTTAAAAAAATTTCAATAATTAATCCGCCCCGAAACTCAAATTTATCAGTTTGATTTGAAAATAGAGTGCGGGGGAGGGACTTTCTAGATTTTACTAATGTAAATTATTCATTACGTCGGTTACATTTGTTATGAAACGCGTAGTTTTACCTCCCCCCTCCCCCCGCGCAAAACTCTGCTACGAATTGAGATTTTCAAACTTTGGCAGCTCTGGTTATTCATGTAACGCAGTACATAACATCAATAAACCTACAAGTCTAAGTTATTCAGCATACTCTTTAAAATATCCAAATGTCTTTGTATCATATGCCTCGCATTTCTTAAAATTATTGGTGTTTTTAGTGTTTGCAATTAAAAAGAAATAACTGTCACCTATAAAAGAACTGAAATTTGGTAGTCATTTGCTTCTTCTGATCATATTTACAACGCGAAATAAATATGATCAGCGATTTTCCTAGTGATCAATATTTATCCCATTTGTAAGGTCATTTTACCTTACAAATGGGAAATATTAAAATTAATTCATGGAATTAATTTTAATATTTCCAGGAGACGCGTAGACACTTATTAAATCTCTTTCAACTCTTAACAGCAAAAATTGACTTTTTAGAAAATTAGGAGTCCCTATACGTAAATAAATGCTTAATTGGGAAACTACATTTTGTAAGAAGTTAAAGAAAACTTAATTTTCTAAACTAAACAGCATATTACAATTTAGTAAATGTAGTTGTAATGAAATACATTTTTTTATGATTCCAGGTATTTTTTCACGTATTTTTTTTTT
Source organism: Uloborus diversus (assembly GCF_026930045.1). NCBI lineage: Eukaryota > Metazoa > Arthropoda > Arachnida > Araneae > Uloboridae > Uloborus > Uloborus diversus. The sequence continues at coordinate 92,170,335 of NC_072732.1, read as the reverse complement.
CAATAAAAATAAAATTTAGGTGATTATTATTTATCCAAGAAATGTAGTGATCAAGATTTCTCTATTTTTATGAAAAAAAAATTAAATATTTTTTTTATTAAAAGCTTTAAATTGCATGAAATTCACAAAAACGCTTTTGCAAAGTTTGAAAACTTTAATATCAAAAATACTTCTCTGTCCTAAACTACATCTGTCAGTATCCAATCCCTGTCACGTGATTTTGAAACAAATAGTCCCTAGAAATATCAAGATCGCATAACAAATTAATGCCCAGCCTTTTCTTGATTGATACCTCCACAGCATTTTCATTTTTTCTCTTTTCCCACTTCAGATAGCTGTTGCATTAAAAAAATAGCCTAATGTTTGCACTGAATATTGAAATATTACCTCCAGTAAAATCTCATCTCACGTGACAGGCTCGTTCCAATAAATCTTGTTAGAGTCCCATAAAATGATGGAACCCCATTTCAGACTTAAATTTTCCTCCTTTGCTCCTGACTTTCTCTTCCTTTTCTAATCCTATATTTTATGTTCTTGTTTAAATTAGTTTTGAGCTATCCGGGTTTTCCGCTAATGTGACAGCATGCATTTTATGCAAGAAATTGAATTCTTACTTTCTTTTCTTTTCTTTTTTTTTTTTTTTGAGATAAGCATCGATTACGAAGAAAATTTCAACGAAGTTTCGACTTTGTTCAAAACGTTTATTTTAAACATCTTCAGAAGTTTTAAATGTTACTGATTGAATTTTAATCTTCGCGTCATGTTTTTCTTAATTTATTCCATATTTTAAATTAATACAGTCGAACTCGCTTACAATAATTCCTTATTTAACGAGAACCCAGATTTAGCGAGGTAATCCGGAATACTTGGTTGGTGCAATGTCAAGCCTATGAGAGCATAACTCGCTTGGAATGAGCAAACTCCGTTTAAAGCGAGTAATATTTTTGTGATTGATAAAATTTCTATTCACTTCTAGCACGGATTATTATTATTATTATTATTATTATTTATTTTTTGGCAAATTCATTTTTTACATTCCGAAGTCCATCAAAAGTTTATGATGAATCATAAGTAATGAGACCAAGCGATGACAGCATTTTTTTTATTTGTGGAGTAAAGAAATTATGTGTGCGTATATTCCTCAAAAACAATGACAAGAAAGAGACATTCAGACCGTTCAAAGCAATTTAACCAACTTCTTTGAAACTGTCTAGAGATTAAAAAGTAGAAAAAAACAACAACTATGATGAATTTTTCTTTACTTTTTCTCGCTACTCGTTTTTTTTTTTTTTTTTTTTGCGAGCATTCGTTTATAAAGAGCAAATGTCGTGATTCCTTTGCGCTCGTCGTTATAAACGAGTTTGACTGTATTGCAACAGCAACATTAGTGTACTAAAGACAAATTTGTAAAAAGAAATTTTTTTGTGTGTGTTTGAATTCGCTTTTTTTTCTAGCTTGAATCCGCCACCTTGTGGTGGTTTAAGAAATTAGCCAAAGAAGTAAAACATTTCCTTTTTTTGCGCGGACAAGGCAGATGTCTTGTGGGAAGGTCATATAATGCGTTACTAGATGGGTCTTTGTTTTAACCTCTTTCAGCAGCCATTGAATACAGAATGTAAAGCTTTATATCTAACGTTTATTTGAGTTGCGAATAGGTAACGCCGTGGAAATAAACTTAAAAAGAAGCAATTAATTGAAAGGAATTGCGTTTTTAAAAACATTAACAGGTTTTTTGGCTAAGCTTAAGATTGTCCACATTACAAAGAAACATTGACAAACGTTGGACAATTATTGAGTGAAACTAGAAAATCGCCCGAAAGTTATGGCGGGTGAAAATTGCTTCTACATTTGAACGAAACGATTGCCTGTTTGGTGATATTTTGATAGTTGATATTTTAACCCTGACTCCGGTGGATGAACCCTAAACTCCGGTAGATGGCGTTCATTGTTGACCACTTTTTTTGTTTCTTCATTCTCCTAAATTCTTACAAGTAAAACAATTAAGATACCGGATCCAGTTCCGCCTCGTCAAAATAAAGCATTTCCCTGGCTGTCAAATATTACCAAAAATATCATCAAGTTATCATACCGCGGAGCGAATTTCATTGTTGATGACGTCAGAAGCGTTACTCGATCAATGGCTATTATATACATGGGGATGTATATAATAGCCAATGATCAATGCTACTAAAGAAAAATATCCTATATAATAAATTCACAACGTAATTTTTACTTTGTACAGAACATAGGAAGTACTATATTTATGTAATTATATGTTAGTAAGGTTAAAGTTGTTTTTCAACTTCGTGTTAAAGTAACTAGGATTAATTGGAACAAGTGTATTAAATTTAATACAAAGTAGATCATATTTATATTGTTTGCCCATACCTGATATCGAATCTACACTGTTAAAACCAGAAGTGCCACAGGGGTAAAGAATTTCACCCTAGGGTGAAAAAACGGTGACTCAGGGTGCAACAGAGGCTAGGAAGTGTCGTTAAGGTGCTTTTGGTTCCTCAGTGGATGAACAACGTTAACTCAAGTGCTAAAAGACCATTCAATAGGAGAGCGACTCGTTGCGCATGCGCCCTGACAACAACTCCAACGACAGCTTCAGTTTAAATGGCGAACGAAGGAAGTTGCAACGAAATTTACTTTCACATTGAATGTAGTACAAAACATAAAATTTCGTGGATTAATCTTCGAAACCTCGCGTAAGTAAAGGCATTTGATCATATTGTAGCTCTTAGAGCTTTCGAACATATTTAAAGTGTTTAAAGTATGTTGACAACTGCTTATTGTTCCGTTTACCTTATTAAATATTTAATATCTTGCTATTTATATCCTGCAAAACTGTTACCTAAAACTATCTATCAGTACTATCTTGAACAACAACAACATTAAAAATAAAACTTTAAATCAGCTGATAATTGAATAGCTAATTCCGGAATAAAAATGCATCGACGCGACGTGAGCAGCCTATATACCAATGTATATTTCTTCAATGAAATAACTACGTAGTAAAAACGAACAAAGCAGCAAAGGTGGAGGAGGAAAAAAAAAAAACCGCGTGAAAAGAAATCTCTCTCACTCAGTGTGACTCATGAGTTTTACATCGTGTTTTGGTTAACGTATCTTCCTTAGGCATTATTTCATGAAGCGATTGTAGTTATCTACTCGTTTTATTTTTAATCTGACGGAAAACATGACATTGGAAAGAAGGGCTTTTAAATTAGTATTTATCTTGTACGCATAGGGATACTCAAATATCGAATCTTATAATAAGTATTGATATGTTACGCTCGATTAAAATTTTAAGCGTTAATGAAACGCTTTTATTTTCCCATGATTCTAATCTAATGATACCTAATATTTCTGGTTGTTCCGGCAAATGATTGATAAATACCTTCCCTGTTCTTTTTCAGTACGGATCATGCAGTAAAAGTTGTCAACAACATATTAATTATTGAGCAGTCCAAGTGTGAATGCAAGAAAGTTAGTGCACGAACAGACAAATTAAAGTCATGAACACTTCTAAACTATGTTCGAAAGTTGAAATGTGATCAAATGCCTTCGTATATATAAATCAAAATAAATAAAACACAATTGTATTCAAAAACTCACACAACACGGGGCGGGGGGGGGGGGGGAATCTCTATAGGAAGCAATAAAGGTGCCATTTTTCTCACCTAGGGTACCATCTTTCACCTACGGTGCACGTTACGTGAAGGGAGCCAGTTTTTCACCCTTGCTAAAGGTGCAATTTCGGCTCTCTTTCGGGTGTCGCTGGTGAACAAGCGTTTCACCCTTGAAAGGTGCCAAACGCAACCTGTAGTTTTAACAGTGTAATGGATGATCAAAATTTCTTTAAAGAAATTCTTTCTCTTATGTAATAAAATGTTAAAGTACCCTATTTTGTAAAACATTATTTAAAGCGAGCTGATGTGTGCATCACATGACTTCCTTTTACCAATTTTAATGTCATTTTCCCATTATTGGCAATTTTAATGTGATTCAATAGTTTACTCTCTAAATATCACCACCAGTGGACAACTGAAACCAGATTAAGAAAAAAAAGAAAACCGCCAAATTTGTCGCCAAGTTGGCAACAAATCTTGGCGACCAAAAGACTGGCGATATATCGCCAAGTGTCCGCCAAATTGTAACACCACTTGAGGTTATATCGAAATTAACAATGATCCCCAAAAAGGGGATAAAAGACTCCCATAGAGACACCCGAATGCAACCAAAAGAGAAGGTGTACAACTAGACCCCACTAAGAGTCTACGTACCAAATTTCAACTTTCTAGGACATATCATTCTTGAGTTATGCGGCATACATACGCACATACGCACATCCGCACATACGCACGTACATACATACGTACATACGGACGTCACGAGAAAAGTCGTTGTAATTAACTCAGGGAATGTCAAATGGATATTTCGAGTGTTTATACCCGCGCGTGGTCGGGTTAAAAAGAAAACTCAACATTAATTCGGGGGTGAGCAAAATGGAAATTAAGGCCGAATTTTGAGTGAATTTTTTTTCGCGAATGCATTACTTCCTCTTTTGTAAAAGGAAGTAAAAATGACAGAACACGAAAACACACACCGACACACAGAAAGCTTTCTAATGAATACATTATTTCCTGTATCATGGAAGCAAATTGATTTCGTGCATGTTCTTGTAAATGCATCTTTAAAACGCCAAACGTGAGTTTTCAATCATGGTAACCCCAGAGTATTTTATCACCTTTCAAGGAATTTAAAAAAAAAAAAAAAAAAGATAATAATCTTTTCAAAGCGAACCTTTTCACACTACACAACAGCGGACACAATGGACAGTTCACATCACATTTCTAACGCAAGATAAAGGCAATTTGTGAACCACCCCTTAAAATCAATTACAACAAAGACAGAAAATAGCTAGAGAATGAAGGGAATTAACTAAACCCTAGCATTAAAGTCCCGATAGGAAATATTTTAAATTTAAGGACTTGACAGTTATAATTTTCCAGCACAAGTTGTTCTCTGATTTCAAATGATAGGAACTTGGGCTAATCCTTTTTGATGAGTCCCGGATTTGTGTTGAACTGATTTGGAGGAAATATCTATTCTCCTTTCTGAGAAGAATTACTAATGAAGGGTTTGACGGTTTTCAAATTGGTATATTGAAATAGTTCATAGACTGTTAGAGGGCTCACTGGGGAGGAGAAAGCTTTGCAATGAATGGAAATCATGAAAATTCGTGACAATTTATAGCTGTGAAGATGTCTGCTTGTTATTATTTCAGAGCCGACGCACTTCATGCAGTTTAAATCGTGAATTTCATTAAGAGAAAGTAGCATTCTTTTCGATAATAAAAAGAAGAAAGACTTACGTAAATTATTCAAAATTGTTTATGAAACCTTTTTATTTCAGAAATAAGAATATGTTTCTGAATACAAGTGATAAAAGAGAAATAAACTACAGCATTTTTTCATTAAGATGCAGTAAGCAAATGATAAAAAAACTGCGATTGATGAAAATTTAATATAGACCAATGAACTTTCCTAAACCACATAAGAGCCATAATTTTTTTTGAGTTTTAGATGCAAGAAAAAATAGTTTTGACTCTACTCTCATATTCTATTTACGCTTGAAATCTGTAAAATGAAAGCTAAATTTCTATAAAAAATAGTATATTGTTTTCTTAGTCATTAAAACTAAGTAAATAAATAAACAAAAAAGTCCACAAAAATCGCTAAAATATGAAAGTCTAACGTAAAGAAAGTATTTCAATAAAAATGTAAAAGTAAAAATAGTTCATTGAGGTACGGACAATGTAATGATCGGTTCACATTTTGTTCCCCCAAAACTTCTGTTTTAATAATGCTATTAGGAAAAAAAATAGAAATGTTTATTTTTTTAAACTTAGCATTTATGTGTTCTATTTTAAGCAGCTCAAAAATTTCTCTTTATAGGTCTACAGCAAAATTGAAATCTTTCGTAAATCCTGGTGTAAGATGAAACTTAAATTTCGAAAACTTTAGAAATGAAGCGTATCTGTAGAATAAGTATAAAAGTATTTTTTGATTTGAACCTTTTCAGAAAACATTTTTGAAATGTAAAAGATAATAATACAATGTTACATTACGCAAATTTTCAGCTTATTGCAAAAACGTGTTTTGGAGTCAAAACAACTTTTTTTCTGGTGTCTTTTTATCCAAAAGCGCATTTCTTTGAATTAAAAGGGGGTTCCTTGTAAACACATCTTAAAAGTTATTTATCTCTTGCCTATAGATGCTAGATGCAAATTAATTTCAAGAAAACTTTTACTCAACGTATTTCAGTAACGCAGTAATTCAAACATTTGGTACAAAAAATAACCTTACTATATAGGGGAGGTTGAGCCACAATGAGACATGGGCTACATTGATACATTGTAAATTCAACAATAAATATAATTCTGACAGCTAATAGTTACTGTTTGGACACACTGAAAGTTATTTGGATAATGTCTTGTATGTATTATAATCTTGAAAAACTTCAACAATTAAGCTAAGTGTTGTAGTTTATGTTGTTACTGACACTTTAATCTTCTATTATTCAGCTATATTATATTTAACTCGTGGTTTATTTTAATCATATGAAACAAAGATCTTTATTTTGTTGTTTGGGCAACAATGAGACACATTTTTTGGGCCATAGTGCGACTTCTCATTGTGGCCCAAGTAGCAGTAAGCAATTGTAGAATAATTATCTACTTCTTGTTTTAGTTTATAAAAAATGAAATTTAACAATAAAAAATAGGCTTGGTTAAAATTTTTTTTTAAACTAATTATCACAAGTGACGCGGGACCTTAAAGAAGGGGATTTTTCTTAGCTCAATTCCGTTTGAGTGGAAAAAGCTCAAGCCGGCGTACTTTTTATAAATGCTTAGTATCTGTAATTACAAAGTGTTCTGATAATGAGGTAGAAATACAGTGCATGGAGAGTTTTTAACGCCTCTAAAAACAAATTTATTTATATAGATTACGATATTTCGAATATTAGCAGCCAAGATATCCTGGGAAAACTGCCCTCAGCCAGATATCCATTCAGAAGGGAGAGTGCTTATAATGCAATTTCAGGTTGTATTAATACTGTTGAAAAACGCTAAAATTTAATCTTTGCTTATTTTTTGTTTAAATATTTTATTGAGTTGTTTAAATGCAGTACTGAAATGTTGAAATGCTGTTGCAAAATGCTTTTTACTAACTCTGTACCGAATTAAGTTTCTTTAATAAACTAGCTAAAGGAACTTATTTTGCAAACTTTATGTAAAAATAGTGACTATTCAGCTGTCCCATTGTGGCCCTACTTAATGTCTCATAGTGGCCCATAACTGGACCACAATGAGACATTTTTCATCGAATTTATAAAGCCTCATAACTTTCTTTTTCTTACATTAAATGGGCTAAATTTGGCGCAATATACTATTATTTGATACCTTTAAAGTAATCAAATATGTTTATGTGCTTTAGAACTCACCAACGTACAAAAAATGAAAAATATGTGTTTTTGTCTCATTGTGGTCTATTCTCCCCTACTTATATGTAATACAATTAAGAGCACTTATAGCATAAGTGAGAAAAGAATGCATCCCCCCCCCATATAAACTGTAAATTTAAGAATGCCTTTTACCGATATTTCCAAAAGAGAACATAAATGAAAGTGATACAGTTTAAACCGCTAACAGTAAAGTAAAAGTTCCCTATGATAACTATGTAACATTATAATGTGTTCGCCAAATAAAAGCTCTTCTTTTCTAAAGACAGATATAAATAAATGCATTTACTTTCTGTACGTAAAATTTCTAAGTCCCTCACCTCAGATGAATAAAATTCGAGATTCTTTCATAACGTTTTAACAAAATAAACATACTTTTTTTTCCAAATAAGTACATTTTCCCGAATAACTTTCAATATATAGGTGTATGTCTTCAGTCACATAAAAGTTTCGTTTTATTTAAAAGCTAGTGGTAGGTATATCTATGCCTTTCTGCTGAAATAGATCAAAAAATCTTAGAAAAAATCTCGAAAAGAAATAAAAACAGTTTTCATAAGTCGTGGTAAATACATGAGGAACGGTTTTGGAAATAGAATATAAATAGAACTAGGAGCGGAGGAGTAGCAAAAAGAATACAAAATGTCTGCAATGATATCAAATTTTCGGAATCTAGAGCGATATATCTAGAAAACGCGACTCAAGCAAATCCCATTATGTATGGGGAAGGTATTGCAATATTTATTTAAGAAATTTAGATATTTTTGTATTTCAAACTTAGTTTTCTGTTTTGAATAAATGTATCTTTATGCGGAAGAGGAATACATATCAACCTAAAGGATTACCATCAGCTGAAAGTGCAATAAATCTCTGTGTAGTTAAAGGTCGGATTAGCATACTTTCTTCTGAGCTCGTTCCACTATAATACAACTAATAGTATTCCACTTGTTTGAATTCTATCTACCAATTGCACAGTCAGAAATGTCCTTTGCTGGAGGAAATTTCTCGTTACGCAAATGGTAAATATAATTCAAACGAATCAAACACAATCGAGGTGAATATGCCCCTTAATTACGATGACTAATCCTAAAAAAAATTAACAAACAATATAATTATTTTATAGAAACCCTTGACGTTTAAAAAAGGTTATTCATTGCTAGCTATTAATTCATACACTAAAAAAATGTCTACACTGTTAAAAAAAATTCGGAAAATTTACAGTAATTGTTACTGGCATCCATGTTGCCAGTAACTATTACCGTAAAAATAAAATGTTACTGTAAAATTTTACGGTTTCATCGGTAGGCCACAGCAACCAATTGGAGCTGGGATCGCTTATTTTTCCGGTATAAATTACCGTAAAAATCAGCGATGCGTTAAGTCCGCCATTTTACAGTAACAATTACCAGAAAATCTTCCTGAATTTTTAACAGTGTAAGGTTACCAGTACTAATGGGTGTAATGTTACACGAATTCTGAAGGGTGTAACATCGTTGTTTTAACAACTTAAATTGTTTGAAGAACTTTGTACTATGGTTTCAATAGAATTCAAAGCGCATGCGTAAAGATTAGAATCGGCCAGAGCAGAGCAGGTAAAAATTCTTATTAGCGAGACGAGAACCGTCCTTGGTGGCCGAGAGGTAAAAACTATTGCTCTGTGACTTGCCTGAAATTCGTTCTGGGTTCTGACCACGCTCGGGACATTTTCTCTCTTAGTGCAATAAAAATGTCTTGTTTGTATGTTAAAATATAAAAAAATTTTGTTGTTAAAATGCATGAACTTAATAAAGCGTTTAAGAAAGTCAGATGAAAGCTTTATTTTTGTAAGCATACAGAAATTTCTGGTGTAACCATACGCAGAAATGAGTGAGACGTGACGCTATAGTTACATTACCATGGTGTAACTTTCCACAAGCGATGTGTAACTTTACATCAGTTATGTTACTCCAGAGCAGTAGAGGCAGCTAAGCTGCCACCGATCTTATAAAGTAAGGTTATACAAAACTTTTTACAGAGTATACAGCTCACCATTTGCATGTACTGTACAGTGTTATCGTTTCCACAAGGTATCGCGTATCAACTTCCTGCGCCCCGTCTATGACTGTTTATACGACTATACTACACTGATAAGCCAAAAAATGTCGTATCTGCGCTTTTCAATAAATTTGAGATATTGTCACTAGCTCGGTCTTGGTAATCGATATTTATGGTAATTCATCAATGAAGATTATTGAGAAAAATATTTCTGAAACAAATGGTATTAGAAACAAGTATATGGAGGCGTGAAACTTCTTATGAATATGTGAAACTTTTTATGAAACTTCTTATGAACTTCTTTTAGAATGCTGCATTATTTTACTATTAAGCTTAAATTTTAGGATTAAACTTTTGAGTTATTTTCAGATGTGTGTACCATCATATATGTATGCATTGTATCTTTAGTGAAGAATCTTTAACAATGCTGGCTGAAAGGTTGCAGTAACCTTAAACATTACATGTCACATATTTCTCAAAACCTGTTTTTCAGTTGTTTGTCTTCTGGTAATAATTAAATGAGTTAGTGTATCTTTAGAGTACTGCATCTTAGAGTATTGCATGAGTATTGCATCTTTAATGAAGAGTCTTTAACAATGCTGGGTGAAAGGTTGCAGTAACCTTAAACATTACATGCCACATATTTCTCAAAACCTGTTTTTCAGTTGTTTGTCTTCTGGTAATAAATAATGAGTTAGTGCACATCAATTTTTTCCCTAAGCACTTTTCCATTGAAAAATTTCCTTGAAGAAAATTTTAAGGTATTAAAGCTTTTTCTTTTTATTAGAACACAAATCGAGGAAGTTGCGGCTTATAAAGAATGGGCTATGGAAGGATGAAAAATAAGATCATGATAATATTTCTATGAACAGTTTTCAGTGCTGGTACTTTCATTTTTGAATTTATATTATTAAAGACATGCACCGCTCCTGAAAATAAATATTGTCTTAGCCCGCATATCCTGAAGTGAGTATAAAGGTGTATCTAAGGCAGAAGTATAGTACAGGCGTCCTTCATATAACACGGTACTTCTACAACATGGCTTCGATATTACACCGTTACCAAATTTGCGATTATTGTCACACAGTTTCGAATTACGCGGTGCGAAAGTTGAATATGATGCCTTGTGGTTTTTATACAATAACGAATGTTATATTTAAAAAAAGATGGGATTTCATTTCCGTTTAATATATTCTGTTAATTTTTGATAATAAGTTTAATTCTTTACTTTGTTTTTATGAAACTTGGTTTCGATACAGCACGGTACACATCCCTTGATTTACATATATTTCTAAGTCTCGTATAACACGGTTTTGATGTAACATGAAACACGGTTTCGATGCAACCCGATACATATTGACATGATTTTTACTATCTACATGATTAGTTAGTGTAAAAAAGGGGTATTTATTTATTTTTTTTAAAGTCTTGTATAACACGGTTTCGATACTACACGGAACGAATCACCCGTGTTATACGAGGAAAGCCTGTACACTCTTTTGAGTTTTGAGTGCAGAATGTGCGATATTTGTTCAATTTGCTCACACGTATAGTGTAATAATTAAATATGCATAAAACATTAATACTACGATAATTTTTACTGTTATTGACTTACTTTATTTTTTTGACAAATGAAGTTGAGTGTACAGTATATTTTTATCCGTCCAATGTTATTTTATAGCATAAGCATTTCGTTTCTTGGGTAGGTGAAATTTATTGCACAGTACAAGCGTCCGTCCATTCCTTTGTGTTTGCTGTATAAAAATGCATGTATATTACAGTGTATGTGAGATACAACAAGAACGAAACATGCATGTTTTATTTAATAATTTCCACAAGATGTGGTTCATATGCTTGTGTATCACTGTTTAAGATGGCTGGTTTTTTTTTTTTTTTTTTTTGAATTTTAGTTTGTGTATTTTCGTCTCGTTTCACTATGAAATTGCTGTGTTTTAAGAAAAGCTTTTAGAAACTGTACTGAATGTTATACTATATGCATGTTATTATTTTGCATGAACAGTGCTTTGCTTCTGTGCTAAATTTACTGCGCACAACATCAGTTATTTCTAGTAAAGAAATAAGCGAATTTTCTAAAATAAGGTAATAAATGTTTATGTTGTTATTACAAGACAAATAATAAAGGCATAATTGTAGAGCAATTAAAATAGCTTTGGTTTTAGCCGTTTTTGGCGCTATTTAAATATTTAAAGACAATACAGCTTCTGCTTTTTTTCGCATAAAAGCAGTGATAGTGGAAATATAAATGTATAATTATAATAATCATGCTAATAATCGAAATGTGAAAGAAAAACCAAAGAAGAAATGTATACATCTTTAAATAATATTTAAAACCATAATTACTACAAAAGAAAAAAAAACCTAAATAGTTCTTATTAGATTGATTAGAGAGGCTAATTGTGTTATACAGAAAGTAAAACTCAGTAAATAATAAAAATTTAAACTTGTGCAGTGGAATACTTACATTTACAAGAGAAGGTATTTGTTCCAACTTCTTAATTTTTGTTCTGAAAAGCGTGTATTAATATTTGAAGAAAATAAAAAAAAAATGAACAAAACATTTCTCCAAGAATAAAAATAGTCAGCCAAATAGGGAACAAACATATTTTGTTGAATTACTGACTATAAAGAAAACTTCACTTCAAACTAACAACCTTAATCTGCGAGCGCTTGAGGATGGAATTTTTTCAATTTGAGAGTGACAGATTCAAAATAAATACTATCTACATTAAGAAGAGGTTGAAGTTTTAAATTAAAATCGTTATATCCAAAAACAATATTTGATAGATAAAGTATGATCAATTTGTGAGTAAAAATTAACACAAATTAGGTCGTGAAAACACATCTTATATTGTTAAAAAAATCGCGCTTAAGAATGAACCAAATTTCGGTCGAAAGAATGCCACAAACACAGTGGAATTGACGTCGGTTAAACCACTGTAAACAGTTCGTAGTATCTACTGTGCACCAAAAACGAACGTGCGGAAGCAAAGCACTGAAGTTCCTACTGTACTCGTTGTATTCTGAAGCTATGTTGCCCATCTCTTTTTCAGAACCATCCCGTTGCATGTTTCACCAACAGAACGGACGGACGCTCGTTCCTGGAGGTCACGTGCACGTGCACGGTACGGCCAGCACTCGTGACGAGTGCGAACGAGCTTGCGTACGACACTCGGACTTCACGTGCCGATCTTTCGAGTTCAATCCGGACTCGAACCTGTGCCTGCTCAGCCCCGACGACTCGTATTCCATATCGGAGGGGCTTAGGCAACCGAATGCCCAAGGACGGTATTTCTATGAAAGGGGATCCTGTATTGAGGGTAAGCTGCTCTCATTTTTCACATTATTTGGAATAGAAGGGGCTGTTGCCAGTTATACAGGCAATTTGGGGTACGCTGCTTCTCTCTTCCAACTGTAACGTAATTTGGTGTGACGTCCATCTTTCACAGTACACACATGCCATAAGGACGACCAGTTTTATAGGATATGCAACCATTCACAATACAACACAAAGAAAGGGCAAGTACAGGAGAGATAAAGTACAGCCATGTCCGAGCCAGGATTCGAACCCTGAACCGCCCCATCCGTTCTCAGACTACTCCGACATCTAGACAGGGCGGTCGGCAGTACAAGGGGTTAGGATTACTTATTTACTATCATTAATCAGTTTTATACCAAGAAAAAAATCTTAATGCCTTAGGAGAAACTAATTTAATGAAAAAAAAAATTATTTAATCATTCGCAGCTGTAGCATTTATTTTCATTACTCTTAAAATGGCCCACATCGTAAAAAATTGCTACAGGTTGTCCCATAATTTAATCCCTAAACATAGTTTATGGTTCACATCATAACAGGATTTCTAGAAACGCTGAATATTTACGTTCGATAAGCATTTGTCTTAAACTGCATAACTGGACTATTAAATATTCTCAGTGGCGGATTAACCCTGTCGCAACAGTCGCAATTGCATCCACAACTCGAAGGAGAAACAAATAGGCACATAATAATATATTTTTTTTACAGGCAAAGTGACCCAAATAATCTTAAGCGATGAGCCCTAAACTTGTAAACCCACCACAACATTTTCTGAGCCCTTAGTATACCAATCAAAATAGCTGTAATAACAAAGTTTTGAACATTAAATTCCTAAAAAAATCTTTATGGAGTATTGTGAACCGGGTTTTTTTACTTTTAAGTAAGCATCTCTTCAAAGCACTCAACGAAATTCTCCATACATTTTTTGTTCTTTATAATTGATAACAGATACAGAAGAGCCATTCTCAGACCACAATGGATCTAACGTTTCGCTTCTTGCTGCCGAGAGGAAGAATAGGATTGGAGAGAAAATTCCCTTTTGAAATCATCAAGACCTATCACGGTCTTCATTGTCACGTAACAGATCTACGCTTTCCCTTTGGCGTGATAACTCATTGGCAGTCTTTGGCTTAATATAAGGACAAAGTAATAAATAGTATTCTAACTCCTCAAATTTGGTGGTGTTACGGATTGTCACGTGACGATCAAACCAAAACCCGTTTCATGTTGATGGGTGGAAAGCAACTGTATGCTTTTTCTATTTAGTACTTTTGCTAAGATTAAATGTCATAAAAACTGAATATGGAAGTTATCAGGATTAATTTCCCCAGCGTTTAATAAGAACTTAGCTGTATTTTTTACTTTTTATTTTTACGCGTTTTTTGTACTATTAAACATGTGATTTATTAGGCTACAGAGATTCAATTTTTTCGCAGCATATTTTTATTTTTTATTAACTAAGGTATTGGTTACACTAGTAAACAAAGATTTTGTTACATGGAGCATTTATAGTGTTTCTAGGGCAATTTTCGACGCTAATTCCAAACATCCATTCAGAATTTTCCCATCATCCAAAGTTTTTGCGTAATAACAGGTTTTTAGTGATTTTTTCCCGTTTTTTGCTATATTACGTAATCATAAAAACTCGAAAGTAACGATTGAAATCTTCTCATAAAGACTAGAAATGTGGAGATAGATAGTCAGGTTTGCTAGTAATACAATGGTAACAGGGGGGTCAGTCTTAAGGGCACCCATTTTCGTAACATACACTACCTGAGTTGAATTATTTTTTATGTTTTACAATTGAATGCAAACATAAAGAACTTATTGATTTTTATTCTAAGGAAAATGCTTTTTAGTATGCAGCAGTAGTATTGAATCTATAATGGATATGTTCGTATTTTATTACCAAACTGATGAGACTTGGTATTAACTCTTCCGAAACTAGTTTAAAAGCTATACATGAGTGAAACGCGTTGCCTTCGTTATCGTTAGCATATTCAGCCAAAATGAAGGAAACATATGGAGATTTGTAAGGAGTTTTAGATAAAATTTTTGTACAACGCATATCATGGGACAATTATTTCTGGCCAAAAAACTGAATTAGAAGAATTTAAAGGAGAAAAAAGAATTGACCTGTTATTGTACAGGCTTTTTACATTAAGTTAGGCCTTTAAAAACTTTGTAGAGACTTTGTAACACTCTTACTGAATTTGATAGCTTAAAACCGGGATTTCTATGTATTGTATTGCTGTAAAGCTAAATAAACGTATCTTTGGAGGACCCCTCCCCCCATTGTTCAAGGGAATAAATTCATGCTGATTAATGCTAGACACTTAAGAGGAATGTTCCTGATGCCAAATATAGAAACAAATAAACAATTGCTAAGTTTTAGATCATCATTTTGATCATCATTTTAGTATTAATCATGCATAAGAATATGCGCATTTCTTTCAAACTTCAGTCTACTGATACAAAATCCTGTGGGTTTTGGAGAAAAACTGTTTGCATATTTGAATTCAGCGCTTCATTTTACACTAAGATCAGGTATTTTTTCTCTATGTAACAAAAAAGTTCTTTTTTGTAGACTAGTGTTATTTTTAAAGAAAGGAGCTGAGAAATTCTGTCGAGAATCAATCCATCCCACAAAGAGCTTTAGCTCTTGGATATACATATAGTAACTGCATAATACGTGTACTTGCGTAATCGTATGAATGACATTGATTCGTTTTAAAAAAAAATCTAAGTTTTTGTGCTACTTTAACACTAGAAAGACGGAGGGGGCTGTGTGGCCCCTCGCGTAGTTTGTTGTTTAATAACTCGGATAATATCTAAAGGAACTTAATGGAATTTTCTGACTTTTCATTATATGACACTATTTGAATGCTTGTTTAATCATTTAATCATTCACCTCATAGTACTGTTAATATTGATCCTTATACCTAGAAAGACGGGAGGGGCCACAGTGCCCCCTAAGCACTTTGACAATTAAAAAATTATTTTTTTTCCTTTCTCCTAATTGTTGTAGCATAAAAAAAGTGCCATTCACTTTAGTTTAACCTGTAACTTCCTCTTTATGCATCCGATTGGATATCCAAATGCTATAAACAGTACCGACTGCTTACCATCCTAACGGTGGCCATTGCTCTTAGAAAAGAAAACTAATTCAACCTTTTGCCCAGTATAGAGAGAAAAACTAAAAATAATTAAATACTAAGTTTTTATTTAGTCATGAAAGAAGGTGTATCAGGCATGTAGACTCCCTCAGGAAGAATTTTTAAAAGAATTCACTCCAAAAATGGGTAGGGGCCACACTGGCCCCCTTCAGTCTTTCTAGGTATACAGAAAATGTCAGTCGTTCTAGTGTTAAAAAGCCATAGCCTGAAAGTGTTTATTATTCCACCACACCCTACCTTTTAGGTTTAAAATTTACATGAATAAACATATTTTTTTTTACTATGTTGCGTCATTTTTTTAAGTTAAATAAATAATTATGATCAAAAACTATCCTCATCCCACGAAAATCCATACGCGGGAATCGGGGTTGCAAATAATCTGAACGTTTATTTTACAAAGTGTTGTAAAAAACACAACACATCAAACGTTTCCAAGTATGGAAAATCAAACAGTAGTGCTCCAATATACCTACAAAATCTCCTTCACAACCGCTATTACCCCCCCCCCCTCTTAAAACAGCATGGAAAGTAGTGTCCTTTCCCAAAAAACATTAAATTTACAACACATTGTTGTGTTTATTGACGCATTAAGTACTGTATAAAAAGAAATAAAATTGACACTTTCAAAGATGACAAATCTAATTTGTACGTTAAAAAACTCTACACTCAAGGACTAGAACTAAAATTACAAGAAAATGATGACATTTGAACTTTATGTTGAAGAGTCAAAAAACATATGCCCTAATTACACGGTTTTCCTGCAATCCGCTTCTATCTTTAATATTTTAAAACTGTATGAATTTTACAGTTTTAATATTTTTTATTTTATTTTTTTTTTTAATTTCTACTCTTTCATTTTCATAATTAATTTTTAAAAGTGTTTCAAGGCTTATGTTTTGTTACTTGAGTGTTTTTTCCATGCCTGTCTTTGAGATTTTTAAAATGATCTTGAGTAATAGATTAAGTTCCAAACTGCCATTCGAAAGAACAACAACAACTCCATGCTCTATCGCCCATTTAACATAAAATGTTCAAAACAGGAGAAAAAAAAAGCGTCCAGCTGCCTTATTAAACCGGTCAAGTTAACGATCAACAACACCAGACTCGTTTAAGTGAGAAAAGGCAACGCTTTTCCAAGAGAAAATGGTGCAATATTTTACTTCATACCGAAAATTGCTGTGGGACTTTTGCGAAAATCGGAGATCACTAATCTCTTTAATTTGCTGGATAGTAAATACGTGATTCCGAAAAATCACTGCGAAACGTGAAGGCCCAGGGGGACTGCCGAAATAAATTAACTTGTAGCTGGGTTGCAGCAATGCTTGAGCTTGCGCGGCATACAAGTATGTTTCATTAATAATAGAGATCCTGTCTTATGATCCCTGAGGACAAGAAACTGCGCAGATGGCCCCAGTCGCGGATCAAGTGACCGCAAGGCTTGCTCCAGATGGTTGATATTGGACAAGACAAAGCTGTTTATATTATTAAATTTTGAGCTCTAGAGATGCCATTCAGTGTTTAGACTGCAAGCATAAGCTAAAAGCCTTCTCTTAGTGAAGATATCTTTAGAAAAGTCATGTCGAAGTTTATCAAAAATTATGCATTGCACAGATGATGTTATAAGTTGTGTTTAGCAAAGCTGCATTATGAAATAATGGATTAATGAACTTATTTATTGGGTGCAGAAAATTTCCAACGACTAAAATGTCCCTAGTACAATGATTGCCCAGAATTAATCAAAACGGTATTTACAGCATATTTGAAAAATTGTTATGAAGGGCAACGTAGCAATCTCATATTTAAAATGATAGAGATGAGTTTGATATGCCAAATCAATGTCAGTTGTCTTTTTTTTTTTTTAAGATGCCAATCTATAGAAATCAAGAGGCTTAAAGTTGTTAAATTTCTTGAGAACTAAGTGACATATAGCTGCATAACAGCGAAATTGAATGGAAAATCGTTTTTTTTTTTTAATTTTTTATTTTTTTTTATTTTAAATCTTCGCTTAGAGTGCCTACCCCCTCCGAACCTAATTTTGTCCATCCCGCATATTCTGATCCCCTGCTGTCTTGCGTTGCCCTTCTCAGTTTCAAAATATTGAAAAACCGAAGAATGTTACGAAAAAAAAAAAAGAAAAACACACACACACACACACAGACACACGCACACAGAAAAATTTTCAGAAAGCGTGCGAATAACATAAACATTTTCTGCATATAGCGCACACACTTTTTAAAATTTTCTTGCAATTACATTCATATAAGAATTTAAGGTTTAATGAACGGTGGACGGAAATAATATTTACGACAAAACATGTATTTTTCGTTTTCTTATTTCAATAAGTAATGAAATCTAGTTTGTTTTTCGTGAAGTATCGTACCTAACTGGCACATTAAATTAGAAAGTAACTCCAAACTAGATATTAACGAAAAAGCATAAAAACACATGTAGAAGTAAGCTATAAGATTGTTTATTTCAAAATTAAAATCTAGCTTCAACGTAATTCTAGGTAAAAAGCAAGTGCAAAATTTAGAAAAAAAAAGGTATAGCACAGATAAAGTTGTAATGCCGCATAACGACAACTTTGTCCAGTAGCATGATCGTGATGCATGATACAATATAGTGCAAGTGCGTGATGCATGATGCAATTACAATAAGATTTGTAAACCAAAGAGTGTTTTGTGTTAAGTAAAGAGAAACAGAAATCCAGTAGCAGGAAAAGCTTTATGAATTTGCGTTAACTAAAAAAGGAAAAAAAAAAGCCTTCGCGAAGTTAAAAATATCGTTAAAACAGAAAAAACACACTCAAAATAATAATAATTATTAAATAAAATTTTTGAAATGCTGTGTTAATATGGCGCGGACTTACAAATTTAAACTAGTGATTTTTTTATGACTAATATGTGTTTCAAAAACTGAATTTTTTATTCAATATACTTAATACTATTACATAGTTTCTGCAAGTTTTACTGAGAAGTCATATTTTTTTCAAAGTCAACTCAATGTAGTATCTTCTAAATATAATATCATTCTTAAAGATAAAAAGAGAACCATTATTATACATTATAAAATCATTCCAAGTCAAACAAAAGCTTGTACCTCTGCAATATATTTCAACGCATAGAGAAAAGACCATTTTTTTTTCTCAAAAGAGTTTGTCTTCTGCTATTATCGACGACATAAATCCAGCTTGCTCGGATTTGAATTTCAAAGCGAATCTCGTAAATTTTGTCTATTGCTGAAAGTGCGCTTAACTGTGGAACACCAGTGTCTTCTTTGTTTAAGAGACACTGAATTTCTTCCGAAACTTTTTTTTCGTTACATCTCACAAGCTACTGTTATCTCTCATCAACTTATTTTCAAAAGGGGAAAAAAAAACAGTACGGATTTTTTTTCTTAATTTTTTAAGAGAGCAATTTTATGTCTTTGTTTTTATGTTCATGTCACCAAGTGAAAACGATATTTTTTTTGTCGTTAATATATCATTTCACCAAAAAAAATGTTAAATCACGAAATAGAATTATGAAAAGAAAAGTAACACAAAAATTAGTTGAAAATGAATAAATAAAACCACTGTTCTTTCACTAATCAGATGGAAAGATAAGCATCCGGTTTCTAGATGGTAAAAGATGCGTTAGTTATGAATGATAGCTTCTTCCTCACAACTTTAATAATAGAAATGCTTTTCATTATTTCTAAGAGAATTTTTTTGGAAGTTTTAGCCTTCGATTTCTTTCTAGAATTGCTATAATCATCAAAACTTTTACAAATTTCAGAGGAAAAATATCATTTCAAATAAGCTAAACACATCCTTCTTCCCTACTGGACTGATTCTTTTGGTTCCGCCTCTATACTGGTCGATTCAGAATTATTTACGCTAAATGCGGTTGGACACTACTCTACATTCCATGGTCCCCATACCAACCACTACGCAGAGTTTAACCAGTTGTAAAAGGCTCTGAAGAGTGTTCTGTGCTTTGATCAGGGGCATGCACCTGTTGACCCGGGCTTGAGCCTGAAGGGGCCCAATATTTTTAAAACTGGCCGAAATATAGGGGTAAATAATATTGAGGGTGGCCTGGAAACGTTATTTGTGGTTGGTTCCAAAATTTCTGTGCACGACTCTGGCTTTGATCCTGACCTGATCCAAACACAGTAAATCATTTTGTGTAACCTTACTCCGTAAAATCGGTGGCGGCTTAGATAACTCCACAGCTTTGCAGTAACTTAACTAATTTAACTGGTATAATGTTACACTTCGTTTATCGAAGGTTACATCATGGCAGTGTAAGTATAGCGTAATGTCTCAATAATTTCTGCTAAAAGTTTCACCAGTATTTTGTGCATGCTTACAGAGAAGTTGATTGAAAGGTTACTCATTAGTAAACATTAATCTTTCATCTGACTTTCTTGAACGACATTTCAGGTTCATACTTTTCAACAATCAATATACACAATTTATTTAATTATTTTAATATACAACCAAGATATTTGTATTGTTCTAAGAGAGGAAATGACCTGAGTGGGGTCCGAACACGCGACGCGAATCTCTCAGAAAAAGCCACTTCCACCTCTCGTCCGCCAAGGATGGTGTTTTTTGAGCTAATAAGAGTTTACCAACTCTGGAGCCGATTCTGATCTTTACACATGCGCTTTGAACTCTACTGAAACCAAAGTGCAAGGTTCCTCCAACTATTTCAGTTTTCTAAACAATAATGCTACACACTTCAGAATTCGTGTAACATTACACCCATTAATACAGGTAATCTAACACATTTTGTTTGCAGTGCAGATGTATTGATTCGGAATATGAAGTTGGAGGACTTTGACCACGAACATATTCAACGTGTTCCAGCCACCATTAACGAATACGCAGTGTTTTCGAACGGCTGGTATTGAACTCGGAACACTCCAGTTCCAATTTCAACGCTTACTGATCAGTTCGCCATGTATTTCGAGTAGTTTAGGCGTTATTTGCAATGCCTACACTGTTAAAAAAAATCCTGAAATTTTACGGTAAAAGTTACTGGCATCCATGCTGCCAGTAACCGTAAAAACCTATTTTGCTGTAAAATTTTTTGGTAAAATAAACAAGATTTAAAACACACAACAATCAGCAGGTTCGAACTTGGAACGTTTGTATGGGCAGGCGGCTTTGCTGACCACCAAATCGGTTGGGGGAGATTGAGTGAGGAAATACGTTGTTATGCGCTTCTAACTGTAGGCCACGTGTTGTTTCAATTGGCGCTGCAATCGCTTATTTTGTCCCGTAAAATTTACTGTAATTTTTTTTCTGTACTGAAAACTCTATTTTACAGTAATTTTTACAATAAAAGTTTCGTGAATTTTTAGCAGTGTAGGCATATTATTGAATGCCAGTTTTCAAGCTCTACAGGTAACATATAATAATAGCTTTATCAGAACCTTTCTTTTTACTATTTCCCAAAGTATAATTTGTCACTCTAAAGAACATCGAGTTGTTATAAACACTGGACATAGAAAGTATATAATAATTGTCATTTTTCATACTTTTCCTACAAACGTCCGGCATTCTATACAAGGCCTAGGCATTCATTAAAATAAAGGCATTTCATACTTTGTCGGGAGCTATATCTATCCTCATATATATAAAAGCGAATTCACTGAACGAGTAACTCTCATGACGTCATCAACAATGAAATTTGAACCACGGCATGATAATTTGAAAATATTTTTTGGTAATGTTTGATATGCTGGGACATATATCAAACATTACCAAAAAATATATAACGACAAGGCAGAACTGAATCCGGTAACTTAATTGTTTTACGGGTAAGACTACTTTTAAGAGAATGAAGAAACGAAAAAGGGTCAACATAAAACGCTATCTACTGTTAAAATTTCAACCATTAAAATGTAACAAAACAGGCAATTGCTTTGTTCGAAAGTAGAAGCAATTTTCACGCGTCATACCTTGACGGGCGATTTTCTAGTTTTAGAATAATCATCTAAAACATTATTTATACAACAAGCAACACTAGTAGTAACATTTTTAGTTTGTTTTTCTTTCAAAATGTTGTGTGTTCAATTCCCCTATTATGAATGTACGTGTTAATTAAAAACTAAATTGAGCTTTAAAATTAATTTATTCACTATATAAATGACTTTCTTTCTGAAACTAATGACTTTAGTTGTATGACACATCAAAATTTCCATCACAATATTTTCTTATAAGTACTTTTGAGTTTCTGCTAGTAATCAGACATCTTCATTATCGGGCAGTCCATGCTGCGGAAAATGTGCATTATGCTGGGGCTCCTGAAACCGCAAAAGTATGCCCGTAATTGGATAGCATTCATTGTCATTACAAAAGACCCACCGTAGATATTAATGAGTTCAGATGACTATATTTAATGAGAAAATGGTGGGGGAGAACATTGAAGGAACGCCATTTTGTTCATAAAGTCTACCTGACCGTGCATGGAACTCATTTAAATAAGTGCATATCTGATGAAGCTCCAGAAATTTTACATCATAACTGATAATAATCTCAAAGTTCTTTAAACGTTAGGAAATGTTATGTATTTTGGTCTAGTTATAGAGTTCTTTCAGCTCAGTTAACTTTTTTTCGCACCTGTTTTTAAACTTGTTCACTGTATAAATACATATTCGTAATAAAAAAATAAAAATAAAGTAAAATTGCAGCATTGTAAAAATCGCGAAAATCAATAAGAACGCCGTTCAGAGTTGTTTGTACTATCTTTTAGTGCAAAAGATAAGGTTGATTAATGAAAAGATATATGATAAAAGTTCTTCTAAAACAAGATACAATTTAAGTGGAAGCAATAATTCGGATGACGCTAATGTAGTTGGAAGTTAACTGTCCCGTTAATTGAACCTCCCTTTTGTCAGCGTTCAAAAAAAGTAGTTTTAATAGAAAATAGGTAAAACCTTTTTAGACAGCGTTGAATGCATTATAATCATTATTTATTCAATTAAAATCCGATGATAAGGTAAACACACCGGTAGTGGCCCCTTCAAGGTTTATATTTGAAAAAATAGGATTCAAGGTCTCCCAAGGGATTTAAGCATGCAGGAGTGCCTGTTCCTGCACGTTTGATGCACTTTTGGACCCACTGGGGAGACCTGGAATCCTACTTCTTCAAATATAAACCTCTAAGTGACCACTACTGAAGCACTAGCTACCACCGGTACACACCGATAGTTACCTTAACTATTCATTACTTTAACAATTCATTTTTCTACTTTGTATGTATGCTTGTATGTCCGCCTGGATATAGCTTCTGATTCGCTGGTTGATGTATGAAGTCATAATAGATAACGGGTGACTTTGATATTTTCACATTTTACTTGACAGTGAGTACCTATAACGTCAAAAAAATATCGAACTTGGCACCATTTGGAACCACATGTGTGACAAAAATAATACGCGAAAAACAAGCAGCTAAAAACGATGGCAGTTTGGTAATGTCTCTTCACTTTCTCGCCAAGTCCATACACTTCCATGACAATTTGATAAAGTCTGCAGCACCATTAGGTGGCTAGTATCATTAGTTGTAGTGGCATTAATAATTGAGTATATTTTAAATAAGTTTCAAAAGCGTTCTGAATTACCACTTGAGGCACCAAGTGTTTAAGATAGTAAAGCGTAAATTGTTTCTTTTGGATGGTTTTATTGGGCAACTGTCCAGGATGTCATAGTGGTATCGAAAGGGAGTCAACTCAAGAAATGCGGTGGATCAGTGTTATATATCTAAAGCTACTAATAAATTATTAAAGTTTGAAATATTAGCAACAAGAGGGATAGACTTAGATTAAAATAACTTGAAAAACTGTAGGTAGGACATAGGGTATACTTAATAAATGTATGCGATATTAAACTTGTATGAAAAACTTAAATCATTTGTGAAATTTACTTTACCTCCCCACATTATAATGACCACATGAGAAAGAGTTCCTAAATATACATGACTAGAATAGAACATTAAGAAAAATAAAAATAACACAAGCATAATAAGAAAAACGAGTAGAGCAGCGGTTCCGAACCTTTTTAGTTGTGTGGCACACCAGTTTTAAAGAAAATACAATTGAGGCCCACTAGCAATTATACAGAGGGAGAACCTGCCATAATTCCAACACAAAAAGTTTAAAATTATTACGACCAATGTTCACCGAGATATGAAGTGCAGCGTTTTGTGATTTACACCACTTTTTACTCGTCGTCGATAACACCTTTTGGGGGGAAATATAGCGGTTAACAAGTGTTTAGAATTATAAGTGTGCGTAGAGTGGTTTTTCAAATTGTTCGAGGTTTTATAGTGTGTTTTTGCGTATCACGGCATGACATTTGCATTTATTTTTGAATAACAATGAAAAACTTGAATGACATGATTTTATTACTTTGACGACCTGTAATTCTTCTGAAAGGGCGATTAATTCCAGTTTCATCTTCTGTATGGTCAACTAGCCGCCTGCGGCGACCAGCTGGTCCGCCGTTTTACGCCATTCGTCTTTTTACGCCAGGGGTGCCGCCTTCGGCGGCTGCTTAAACAATTTAGCGACGACATTAATCAATGTTTTTCTTTATAAATCAGTATTATCATTCGTTTTTTTACGCCAGTGTTGCCGCCTTCGGCGGCTGCTTAAATAAATTTCGTGGCGGTATCAATCAATCTATATCTATCTATATCATTAATAATTTGAATAAAATATTTTCTAGATCTGTCTCCAGTTTCGTCGTTTGGAATATTTTGAAAGGAGGGGGAGGGGAGACACAAACGACGTACTCTTCATGCAAATTTTGTCGAAAAATAACAAAAAGCACTTCCACATGTGGGGGAGGGAGGGGTGCATTGACACCCAATGTGCAAGCTGTCACCTACGGCGGCTGTTTGGCTAACTTGTCACTTACCTTTTTACTTCAAGTTTGCCGCTTTCGGCGGTTGTTTAAATAAATTTGGCAGCAGTATTAATCAATCCATCTCTATCTTTTTTTTTGTGCCATTCACATTTTTGCGCCAAGATTGCCGCCTTCGGCGGCTATCTACCTTTACCACCTATCTCTACATTTTCTTATCCATCTCTATTTATTTTGACCTCCTCGCCCATTTCCTAATAAAAACAAAGAACACTTAAAAAACCGCTTTTTTTTATTTAAGTAGAGCAAAAAAAAAAAAAAAAATGCTCATATTCCCTGTAGTGTGCAAAAAGTAGCGTTTGACAAAGATAAAAAAAAATCTCGCTGTTTTTATTGAATTAATGCGCAACTATGAAATGTAACGTAATATAGATACAGCGAAAGGTCCAGCTTGGGGGGGGGATGGAAAAAGAAATAAATGCAATCTTCTTCTATCTTCTTCTATCTTCTATACATATAATAAAATAAGATGTTTGTGTGTGTGTGTGTGTGTGTGTGTGTGTTTGTGGCGCGCATCCCGGGAAAACGGTAAGGCCTAGAAAGATGAAATTTAGTATAAAGATGCAGTTTTTGCCGAAGATGTGCACCTCGGGCTTCGATTTTTGATATTTTAATTAGAAAAAATGTTATTTAATGTTTTATGTGTTTTTTTGCATTTTTTAGTACTTTTCACCTCACAGACCCCGAACCAATTGCACCACACAAATATTTTTTGTACTACAGTGTAGGAAATTTAATTTTAAATATGATGAATGAAAAAATTTTGAAGATAGAGCAATTTTTCTATTTTTTATAAATTTTTGAAAAAACCTTTAATTTGCATTTTTTTCTGGGTTTAGTTTTTTTCGAAACCCATCCTGCAGAAAGTATTGAACCCTCAATTCTAAATTTTTAGTTGGTAATAGTAAAAACATTTCACCCCCCTCAGAAGAAAAAAGTTTTTAAAAATACGCAATAGTTTTTTTTTTACAATTTTTTTAATGCAGAACGCAACGCGAGCTCTTCGCTTGCCGACTGAGTTCCGAACTTACCGCATCACGTGATCCAACTGAAATCGTTTGCCTTCTCTTCACCTTTTTTTTTTAGTTTTTTTATCTTTTTGCAAGCGCTACTTTTTGCATACTATGGGGGAACATAGAGCTTTTTTTTTTTTTTGCGGGCAATATTAATTAAATAAGCCCGCGGTTTTTGGCACGATCACTGTTTCCGTTACGGATTGACGGTTAGGTTAGGTAGATGCAGAGATAGATAGAGATTGAGAGGACAAAAAATGTTTTTTTCGAATTAATACTTATATAAATAAAAAAAGACTGTTAATTACTGGTCAGAGGTCGATATGCATAGATCGTATAGATAGATAGACAAATATAGAGGTCGATATAGTAGATGGACAGCAAGAAGGAGACATGCCCGTCATTTAAGGAACTTCAACGGGGTTTCAATGACCCCCCCCCCACACACACACCATGACTTTGAAAAAACAATGCTTTCACATAAAAGTGGAAGTGCTTTTTGTTATTTTTCGACAAATTTTGCATGAAGAATACACCGTTTGTGTCTCCCCTCCCCCTCCTTTAAAAATATTCCAAACGACGGAACTGGAGATAGATCTAGAAGATATTTTATTCAAATTACTAATGATATAGATAGATAGAGATTGATTGATACCACGACGAAATTTATTTAAGCAGCCGCCGAAGGCGGCAACATTGGTGTAAAAGGGCAAATGATAATATTAATATATAGAGAAAAACATTAATAATACCGTCGCTAAATTGTCTAAGCAGCCGCCGAAGGCGGCAATCCTGGCGCAAAAAGGCGGACCAGCTGGTCGCCCTAGTAATAAAATAAGATGTTTGTGTGTGTGTGTGTGGCGCGCATCCCGGGAAAACGGTAAGGCCTAGAAAGATGAAATTTGGTATACAGGTGTAGATTTTGCTGAAGTTGTGCACCTCGGGCTTCGATTTTTGATATTTTAATTAGAAAAAAAGTTATTTAATGTTTTATGTGATTTTTAGCACTTTTTAGTACTTTTAACCTCACAGACCCCGAATCAATCGCGCCAGACAAATATTTTTGGTACTATAGTGTCGGAAATTTAATTTTAAATATGATGAACAAAAAAATTTTGAAGATAGAGCAATTTTTGTATTTTTTATAAATTTTTGAAAAAACCTTTAATTTGCATGTTTTCCTGGGTTTTATTTTTTTCTAATATCATCCTGCGAGAAGTATGAAAGCCTCATTTCTGAAATTTAAGTTGGTAATAGTAAAAACATTTCGCCCTCTTCAGAAGAAAAAAGTTCTTAAAAATACGCAATAGTTTTTTTTTTACAATTTTTTTAATGCTGAACACATCATGTCCTTTCACGCATCAGTCGAAAAAAGCGTTCTTCAATCTTTTATGCTTGTGACGTCACTACTTGGGTTTCGATTCGATATTTACGATGGAATCTTAATCGCAAGCAATGTTAATCTTTTTTTTTTTACTATATAGCTTACTTCTACATTTTCTGACGTGATGACCACGTGTTTTTTCGGCAGCGCTTGCTTTTTTTCTTTCCTTTTTTTTTGTTTTATTTAGGGATTGCATTTATTTCTTTTTCCATCCCCCCCCCCCAAGCTGGACCTTTCGCTGTAATCTATATTACGTTACATTTCATAGTTGCGCATTAATTCAATAAAAACAGCGAGATTTTTTTTTATCTTTGTCAAACGCTACTTTTTGCACACTACAGGGAATATGAGCATTTTTTTTTTTTTTTTTTTGCTCTACTTAAATAAAAAAAAAGCGGTTTTTTAAGTGTTCTTTGTTTTTTATTAGGAAATGGGCGAGGAGGTCAAAATAAATAGAGATGGATAAGAAAATGTAGAGATAGATGGTAAAGGTAGATAGCCGCCGAAGGCGGCAATCTTGGCGCAAAAATGTGAATGGCACAAAAAAAAAAGATAGAGATGGATTGATTAATACTGCTGCCAAATTTATTTAAACAACCGCCGAAAGCGGCAAACTTGAAGTAAAAAGGTAAGTGACAAGTTAGCCAAACAGCCGCCGTAGGTGACAGCTTGCACATTGGGTGTCAATGCACCCCTCCCTCCCCCACATGTGGAAGTGCTTTTTGTTATTTTTCGACAAAATTTGCATGAAGAGTACGTCGTTTGTGTCTCCCCTCCCCCTCCTTTCAAAATATTCCAAACGACGAAACTGGAGACAGATCTAGAAAATATTCTATTCAAATTATTAATGACTAGCCGCCTGCGGCGACCAGCTGGTCCGCCTTTTTACGCCATTCGCCTTTTTGCGCCAGAGTTGCCGCCTTCGGCAGCTGCTTAGACAATTTAGCGATGGTATTAATCAACGTTTTTCTCTTTTTTCTCAATATTATCATTCGCCTTTTTACACCGATGTTGCCGCCTTCGGCGGCTGCTTAAACAAATTTCATGGCGGTATCAATCAATCTATATCTATGTATATCATTAGTAGTTTGAATAAAATATTTTCTAGATCTATCTCCAGTTCCGTCGTTTGGAATATTTTTAAAGGAGGGGGTACGACGTACTCTTCATGCAAATTTTGTCGAAAAATAACAAAAAGCACTTCCACTTTTATGTGAAAGCATTGTTTTTTCAAAGTCATGGTGTGTGTGGGGAGGGGGGCACTGACACCCCGTTGAAATTCCTTAAATGACGGACATGCCTCTTTCATGCTGTCCATCTGCTATATCGAACTCTATATTTGTCTATCTATCAATCTATACGATCTGCGCATATCTACCTCCTGACAGTACAATCTTTTTTTATTTATATAAGTATTAATTCGAAAACAAAAACATTTTTTGTCCACTCAACCTCTATCTATCTCTGTATCTACCTAACCTAACCGCCAATTCGTAACAGAAACGAAGATCATGCAAAAAATCGCGGACTTTATTTATTTAATCAAAATAGCCCTCAAAAATAAAAGCTCTTTGTTCCCCGTAGTGTTCAAAAAGTAGCGCTTGCAAAAAAAAAAAAAAAAAAAAAAGAAAAAAAAAAAAGAAAGGTGAAGACAAGGCAAACGATTTCAGTTGGATCACGTGATGAGGTAAACTCGGAACTCAGCCGGCAAGCGAACAGCGCGCGTTGTGTTCTGCCATTAAAAAAATTGTAAAAAAAAAAACTATTGCGTATTTTTCAAAACTTTTTTCTTCTGAAGAGGGCGGAATGTTTTTACTATTACCAACTAAAATTTTAGAATTGA
Source organism: Uloborus diversus (assembly GCF_026930045.1). NCBI lineage: Eukaryota > Metazoa > Arthropoda > Arachnida > Araneae > Uloboridae > Uloborus > Uloborus diversus. Next base: position 92,141,104 of record NC_072732.1, on the reverse strand, counting down.
GGTTTCAATACTTGTCGCAGGATGGGTTTCGAAAAAAACTAAACCCAGAAAAAAATGTAAAATAAAGGTTTTTTCAAAAATCAATAAAAAATACAAAAATTGCTCTATCTTCAAAATTTTTTCAATCATCATATTTAAAACTAAATTTCCTACATTATAGTACAAAAAATATTTGTGTGGTGCGATTGGTTCCGGGTCTGTGAGGTAAAAAGAACTAAAAAGTGCAAAAAAAACGCATAAAACATTAAATAACTTTTTTTCTAATAAAAATATCAAAAATCGAAGCCCGAGGTGCACTTTTTCAGCAAAAACTGCACCTGTATACCAAATTTCATCTTTCTAGGCCTTACCGTTTTCCAGGGATGCGCGCCACAAACACACACACACACACAAACATCTTATTTTATTATATGTATAGAAGATATAGATAGATATAGATTGATTGATACCGCCACGAAATTTATTTAAGCAGCCGCCGAAGGCGGCAACATTGGCGTAAAAAAACGAATGATAATACTGATTTATAAAGAAAAACATTGATTAATGTCGTCGCTAAATTGTTTAAGCAGCCGCCGAAGGCGGCACCCCTGGCGTAAAAAGGCGAATGGCGTAAAACGGCGGACCAGCTGGTCGCCGCAGGCGGCTAGTCCCTAAATGAAACAAAAAAAAAAAGGAAAGAAAAAAAGCAAGCGCTGCCGAAAAAACACGTGGTCATCACGTCAGAAAATGTAGAAGTAAGCTATATAGTAAAAAAAAAAAAGATTAACATTGCTTGCGATTAAGATTCCATCGTAAATATCGAATCGAAACCCAAGTAGTGACGTCACAAGCATAAAAGATTGAAGAACGCTTTTTTCGACTGATGCGTGAAAGGACATGATGTGTTCAGCATTAAAAAAATTGTAAAAAAAAAAACTATTGCGTATTTTTAAGAACTTTTTTCTTCTGAAGAGGGCGAAATGTTTTTACTATTACCAACTTAAATTTCAGAAATGAGGCTTTCATACTTCTCGCAGGATGATATTAGAAAAAAATAAAACCCAGGAAAACATGCAAATTAAAGGTTTTTTCAAAAATTTATAAAAAATACAAAAATTGCTCTATCTTCAAAATTTTTTTGTTCATCATATTTAAAATTAAATTTCCGACACTATAGTACCAAAAATATTTGTCTGGCGCGATTGATTCGGGGTCTGTGAGGTTAAAAGTACTAAAAAGTGCTAAAAATCACATAAAACATTAAATAACTTTTTTTCTAATTAAAATATCAAAAATCGAAGCCCGAGGTGCACAACTTCAGCAAAATCTACACCTGTATACCAAATTTCATCTTTCTAGGCCTTACCGTTTTCCCGGGATGCGCGCCACACACACACACACAAACATCTTATTTTATTACTAGGGCGACCAGCTGGTCCGCCTTTTTTGCGCCAGGATTGCCGCCTTCGGCGGCTGCTTAGACAATTTAGCGACGGTATTATTAATGTTTTTCTCTATATATTAATATTATCATTTGCCCTTTTACACCAATGTTGCCGCCTTCGGCGGCTGCTTAAATAAATTTCGTCGTGGTATCAATCAATCTCTATCTATCTATATCATTAGTAATTTGAATAAAATATCTTCTAGATCTATCTCCAGTTCCGTCGTTTGGAATATTTTTAAAGGAGGGGGAGGGGAGACACAAACGGTGTATTCTTCATGCAAAATTTGTCGAAAAATAACAAAAAGCACTTCCACTTTTATGTGAAAGCATTGTTTTTTCAAAGTCATGGTGTGTGTGTGGGGGGGGAGGTCATTGACACCCCGTTGAAGTTCCTTAAATGACGGGCATGTCTCCTTCTTGCTGTCCATCTACTATATCGACCTCTATATTTGTCTATCTATCTATACGATCTATGCATATCGACCTCTGACCAGTAATTAACAGTCTTTTTTTATTTATATAAGTATTAATTCGAAAAAAACATTTTTTGTCCTCTCAATCTCTATCTATCTCTGCATCTACCTAACCTAACCGTCAATCCGTAACGGAAACAGAGATCGTGCCAAAAACCGCGGGCTTATTTAATTAATATTGCCCGCAAAAAAAAAAAAAAAAAAAGCTATGTTCCCCCATAGTATGCAAAAAGTAGCGCTTGCAAAAAGATAAAAAAACTAAAAAAAAAAGGTGAAGAGAAGGCAAACGATTTCAGTTGGATCACGTGATGCGGTAAGTTCGGAACTCAGTCGGCAAGCGAAGAGCTCGCGTTGCGTTCTGCATTAAAAAAATTGTAAAAAAAAAACTATTGCGTATTTTTAAAAACTTTTTTCTTCGGAGGGGGGTGAAATGTTTTTACTATTACCAACTAAAAATTTAGAATTGAGGGTTCAATACTTTCTGCAGGATGGGTTTCGAAAAAAACTAAACCCAGAAAAAAATGCAAATTAAAGGTTTTTTCAAAAAAAAATAGAAAAATTGCTCTATCTTCAAAATTTTTTCATTCATCATATTTAAAATTAAATTTCCTACACGGTAGTACAAAAAATATTTGTGTGGTGCAATTGGTTCGGGGTCTGTGAGGTGAAAAGTACTAAAAAATGCAAAAAAACACATAAAACATTAAATAACTTTTTTTCTAATTAAAATATCAAAAATCGAAGCCCGAGGTGCACATCTTCGGCAAAAACTGCATCTGTATACCAAATTTCATCTTTCTAGGCCTTTCCGTTTTCCCGGGATGCGCGCCACAAACACACACACACACACACACACACACACACACACACACACACACACAAACATCTTATTTTATTATATGTATAGAAGATTAAAACTTTGAACTGGAATACTTCCTTCAATTTTGGTCGCACAAATGTCACGTTTTTTGTGTCAATAACAGTTTTCAATGGATATTATTTCTCTAAATAATAGTTGGAGAACCTAGAACCCGTATAAAATGTTAAATTTTGCATTTTTTGACTCGTTTTATTTTCACTTTAAACTTTCAATATCTTTACTGATGTTGAACGTTTTTGCAATTGGAAATATACATCTAGGACTAACGTTTGCGAAAATAAAGGTCTTGCAGGTTAAAACACAACACCCTGTATATTACTTGCACAGGAAAAATTTATTTTCGGGGGGGGGGGGGTAATATACCGTATTTAGACTGAAACTGTGCAAAAAACAAGATTTCTGGGAGATTTTAATCCCGTTCTCCCCTCATGCTGCGTTACTGATATAGATAAACTATATGAGAACAATTTTTAAAATAATATTTAAGAAAGAAATTAACTTTATTGCATCCATTTAGCTGGCATAGCTGTAAGAAAACTCAAAGAAAAGAAATTAAAGCTCCACGGGATTTTTTAACGCTGTTTTTTTTTTCTACGAGGAAGTTTTAATATTTGGATTGAAACTGGATAGTTTTAGTCTCAAATAACTCGCAACATTCAATGCATATCTACATTTTTTTTATAATTGAAATGAAAAGTCTCGTTCAAAAAGGTAGGTTGTCGAAAAGCCCCCCAACTGTCTCAATTCACTGATTATTCATGCTAGTTCAAAAACGGAGGCGCATTTTTAGCTTGAAGTTTGAAGCTAATTCTGGTTTCTTTGGCGATTTTCTTTAAAGGAGTTTCTATTCTATTAAATTTCATTTCATTTACAGGGGAAATTTACTAAGAAATATGAAAAATCTTTATCCTAAAGTTCCTCATTAGCTATGAGCCATTAGGTTGACTTTTTGAGTGACAGTACATCCAATAAGCGAATTTTCACAAAAAACGAAAATTAATACCCCAATATTTATTTTGGTTCAAATTCACGACTAGCGTTCACGGCCCAGTGAAACGCTGTTTGCGGCCCACTTGTGAGCCACGGCCCATGGGTTGGGAACCACTGGAGTAGGGATATTTCTTTGAATAACATATTACTCCTGGATTAACGTTGAATTAAAATTATTCTCGAAACATAACTTACTAGAAACTTTTCTTTTTTTAAATGGGGGATTTTACCTTTATATTATATAACGGTATAGTATATATAGGGTGCTCAAAAGCATTTTGAAGCCACGTACCCTGTTTGTAAATCACAAACTATTCGTACTTCCTTTAGAAACGTTATAATTTTATTACCATGTGTTACATTAGTTAAATGTTGACTGTTGAGATATTAAAGTTTAATTACAAGCAGGTACTTTAAATTAAAAGCGGTACATTTTAGAGATTTTTTCTACTAAGTTTTTATTTATAGGATCATCAGCTTTTATATTTAAGTTTGAAAAGTCTCGCAAAAAAAAAAAAAAAGTGAAAAAGTGTTTTTCCCCAAACTATTAAATGAAGTTTATTAATTTTTATCTCGAACTTTTGACCAAGACACAAATCAACCTCAACACAACCTTGTTCTTATACCTACTCTTCAAGTTAGTTAAACCCGAAACCAATTATAGTAAAAGTAGGGTGTTGCAAACCTTAGGAGGTGCTTCATGGCAATATCTGCTCAGTTTTTTTTCTTTTGCATTACATGTCAAGTAGTAATCAATACAGTATAGCAATAATTTTGTTTCCATGAAAGATCACACGATTAAACTTTCGCCACTTTTAGACCATTGTTCAATCAATGTAATTTTTTTTCCATTTTAGTAGCTAATTTCTCACAGATTTTCACTTACTCCGAGGCATACGTGTACACCCGGTTGTGAAGCACGGGCTCATGGTTATACAAGCTCAAAATAAAAGAATATCCCGTTTTTAAAAATATATTTATAATTACTTTTTTATACATATTTTTTTAAACAATATGTTTTGACTATTGCATTTTTTTTGACAACAAAAATGCTATAGTCAAAATATAAATTATATAAGTATTGCTTTTTTTTATAAAAGCAGTTTATAAAAGAACTATTTTTTTTTTATTTTAAAAAACTATTACACTTAGCATTATAAATAATACATAAAAAATAAATTGTGAAAGTTCTTTTTTCGCTCACAAATATTAGATGTGTGCACCTTTCGTAACGCGACACACCATCTATAACATATACAGTCAAGCCCGCTTAATGGAATATCGGATAATAGAATATCCCACTTAATGTAATAAAATTCCAATGTACTACACCGTTGGTGTATGTTATTTTTATCCCGGATAATGGAATATCCCGCTTATTGAAATAATTTTTCCTGGCAAATTGCCTATTCCATTAAGCGGGCTCGACTGTATTTTGAAGCGTTTCACTGTCAATGTTTCGTAATACAACATATGTGATCTTTCGGTTACTGCAATGTTGTAGGCAAAAATGGTGTATAAAAACTGATTGTCGAAACCTCATTAAAAGAAAAATCACATGTGGTTAGGTTTGGGGACCTGGGTAACCAACGCACAAGTGTTAGATCATCATGACCTGCACGGCCAATCTAGGGTTGCGGAACGTCGTGGTGCAGTGAGGCTGAGGGAGGGGGGGGGGGGGGGTAAAACACCCCTCAGAGATTTCGGGTTTAAAAATGTCAATCCAAAAGCAGAAATTACTGGAAAGAATTTCTGGCTGCGCTGGCGCGGAACGTGCACGTTTAAGCAGTTACTTACGATAAAAAAAGTCTTGGACAGTTTTTCTTTATTTTTCTGTATCATTTATAGTGGTTAATGTAATAGTTTATAAAATATAACTTTTTATAACTGGGATTTTCTTTTATGCTAACCCTGTATTACATTTAAATGGGTTAAAGGGGGAATACGTACCTTTAAATTTCACTTTACCATTATATTTTCGAAGTATAATTTAGTTCGACACGAAGAACCATTGCCTTTGGTTTTAAGTCAAAAAGCCACACTTTCATTGTCTTCAATTACTGCCATCACGAAGCATACACATAATGGGATAAAACTTTTTTTTTTTATAGTGTAAACCTAAAAAAAAAAAAAAATACAGAGCATTGTCTGAATAAAACGATTTTTTTAGTAGATTTACGCATCATTGATAAAGGCATCAAAGTTGATGGAAGCAATGCATATTCATGAAGTGGTTATTATATGCGAAGTGCAAGGAAAAAAATAATTAAAAAAGAAAAAAAATCGACCTTTTGGTTAATGGCCAAATAGAAAAACGGTGGGAAAATAAAAGCACAGAAATGTTTTAATGAGGGTAAAGCTGATGACCGATTTTTTTGCATAAATATTTTTCTTCCTAGTTTGCGTAATTTTTATAGTACGTCTTTTTTGTAAGAGAAAGTTTAACACGATGTGTGATAACTGATGTGTAAAAGCTTGCTCTGTTGACTCTTTGTGCATAAAAAGAGGGAAAAAAGTATAAGAACATTATTTTTTTTTCAGGGGTGTGAAAGTAAAAATCGTACCTTTAGGAAGAAATTAATGAAATGGTTAATTCCCCATGCATTTTTGCTTTAAAAAATAAGTTTTCTTCTTTTTCTTTTTTCCCAAAAATACTTCCCTGCATGCATAAAACTTTGAAGAACAGGTTTGCTAAGAATAAGTTTAACCCAAGAAGAATCACACTGCAATATAAAAAGAGAAAACTATTTTAATACAAAAAAACTCCGCTGAAATAAGATTTTTCTTTTCTTTTCTGATTTCATATTCAGAAAAACTTAATAAAAATTTTGGATTTAAGCAATGGCAAGAAAGCAAGTTTAAGATTCCTTACTTTAATTATGCTAATTTCTTTCCTACGTTTGTATGGGCATGAAAATTTTCGTTGTTTTAGACGTTATAGGATAGTTTAATTAATTATTATCAAATAATAAACTAATGCATGCTATATAAGTTTTTAATCTTGTGTAATTAATGTTTTACTTGAGACGTGTATTTAAATGTGTTTTAAGTTCATAAACGTAAAAAACATAAAAGTAATTGCATAATCTGTAAATAAGATACAATTATGATTATTATTTTAATTTGAAGTATTATGTGCGCATACCCCCCCCCCCCTCCCTAATCCTATATACACTACTGGAAACTAAATTTTAAGCATGTAGGCGACTTTCTATTAACATACATGACAAGAAGGAGATGCTGTGACATGCTTATTATTAGATTTTCAACGCGTTCATATAAAATAGGTGGCTTTGGCGTCACCCAAAATGCGTTTAAATCAATAGAGTGACATGTTTCTCCCACAAATACTGCATACTTAGCATACTTAAAATTTACATAACAGGAAGGGGATGCTTTGAAATGCTTATTATTAGATTTTCAGCGCATTCATATAAAATAGTTGACTTAGTAAATAAAATAGGTAAAATTTCAGCAAAATTTTGTTTTAAATTTAGATTCTTGATTCGACAAAAATGGCTTGTGCAACTGTGTTTCATAAAGTTACGTCAATGCAACATTCTGTGAGTTAGAATGCAATCCATTGGTTTGCTCCTTTCAAGCGAAAATTGTATTCCGGTAAATTATCAGCACCACCTTTTAGTCGAAAATGAATTTTTTTTTTGTTTGGCATCATAAACAAATTTCTTTTTTTTTGTGTTTGTGAGGATTCCTGTACAAACCGCACTTTTTGAATTGTAGAAAAATGAGTGGTAGCGAGCGGCGTAAAAATTAAAACGGCTGTACTTTGATTTAAGTTCACTTATTTGAGACAAACAAAAAATATATAAAATTTAAAATGATCCAATTATAAGGATTTGACAAATTTCAGAAAAAATTTGTCATAACTGTAAATCGCTTAATTTTTGCTATGTGAAAATAAAGAACGTAAGCTCTTTTATAATCTTCAATAAGTTCAACAAATATCACGACTATTTGCAGCTAAAACTAATCCCAGGAAAAGTAATTAAAAATCGCATTCATCAGTTTGAAAAACACGCAAAAAACTTATTTACAATACTTTCTGCTAATAGGGTAAGCAAATTAAGTTATGATTCATTATTTCTGGACGTCATTAGGTTCAACTTCGTAAAAACTGAAAATATCATTAAGCCGGGTAATCCATAATAATGATGGGTTCTTGAACTCCTTTCTTCGGTACGCTGGAATTAAAGTCCATGCTTTAGACGGCTTCATTATTGTCAAGAAACAAATATTTTCAGTTCCAGTTCGTTTCCTTCAGTTTCTGTTTTCAGTCTCGAAGTTTTAATTAGGTTTTACTCCGTGCTTTGACATATTTGATCGTATTCGGAGTCCAGACGTTGTTTATATCCAACATTATTAAAATAAAACCCAAATAAATTATGTCTCGTTTTCTTGAAACTTTAAAAAAGATTTCCTCGAAGTTTCGATTTTCAATCTTGGTTAAAATTATAAGATTTTCTTGCAATTTATAGCATACACTTTACGTCGAAATTAATTATTTGTCTCTTATTGGTAATAATTATTGTTTTTTTTAAATCTACTTAATCAAAAATCAACATCTATAATAGTAAGAAAAGGAAAAGCCTGCTGAATGTTCTGATTAAAATGTAGATAACAAAAGATTTATTATGATTAAAACAAACAAACTATTAACTCAAAAACAACTTAGCAACAAATAGGGGTTTGCCTTTCCTTGAAATGATATTGTAACTAATAAGCAATCGATATTTTTAAGCAGACTATAAATGTGAACATTGTTTTATGCTCATAGAAAATTTCCTAACACTAAAACACTCCTTTTTATATCATGTTGAAAAAAATGATACATACTGACTTTTCTTATTTTTAATGGAAGACGTGCTAAATAATATCTTAATTTTAGTATTTTCTTTGATTGAATTATTTTCTCGCCAAAATATAATGCGAATCCTATTCGTCTATAATTCGCAACTCCAGAGCTCGAACACGCTACATTGCGGTGATTAACACTACTAAAGAAAAAGGTAAAACATTCCGTTCCACGTGTGTTCTTTGGAGAAAATTACAGGCTTCAGAGAGTTTGTGGTGTAATGTAATTTCAGAGGAATAGAAAAGAAAGCTTCCCACAAACACGATGAAAAATTACTGTCATTCACTAAGCTTCAAAGAAATTTATAAGTTACGGCATCGATTTGTTTTACCTTTTTCATCCGCCATTAGACAGTGCCTGCAGCGCCCCCTATAGTTTATTGGAGTTGCGAATTATATTCACTCATTTAAAAGTTTTTTTTTTTTTTTGATCATTTATGATTGTTTTAACGTGTCTCGTTGACTGACGTTTCTTAAAATCTATTATCTTTGAAATAGATAGAGAGTAGGAGGTGGGGGAGGCGGATTGCTCTCGAATTAAATGGTCCCTTCTGCTTTTATTGTAAGCAAAATACACTGTGTATTTTTTAAAATTGATTTTAGTTTTAAAATTCGCAGTTCTATAGCTTGGATACGCCACCTTACGGTGATTTAAGAAATTAGCCAAATAGGTAACGCATTTTAATTTTGCTCAGACAAGGCAAATGTCTCATTACTCAGGTCCAAGTGGGAGGGTCTTTGTTTTTTCTCTTTTAGCAGCCATTGAACATAGACTGCAGCACTTTCTATAGTTTATTTGAATTACGAAAATGGGTTTGAAATAATTTCTTTCTTAAGGTCGACTACCATATTACCCAATTGAAGTCACTGAGTTAAAGTTAATAAATAGAATACATTAGTTAAAATATTACCAACGAAAAAAAATGATGTTTTAAGATTATGTAAATGTTTCTTTTTTCGCGCTCCAAAGTCTTTGCTTCTCAGAGGTAAAAATGTATTAAAACGCTTTTTTCTGTTACTTTGTCTTAAATCCTGCGTCAGGTAATCCTTGCCCAGAATTCCTTAGTAGGGACCCATTTTTCTCCATAAGCCAAATGGACTATATTTGTTAAAACTTCTGACAAACATAACTGAAACTGACAAACGTAACTGATAAATATAAATAAACATAACTAAAAATTTCATATGGATTTGTTTTTTTTTTTTTTCTTTTTTTTTTTTTTGTTATTTTTTATGAGTCAGCAAAATGTTCAAAAGTAGAATTCAGTTGAAACATAAATGAACGATATATTAAGTCACGAACCACATATGATAGCCCTATTCGGCTTCACGTAGTATCGTATTGTTCATTGTTTACTACATACCTTAAATAGCTCATTTTTTGCCACAAAAATAATTTCAGTACAATGTAATTTTTAAAAGCTTCTGGAGCGCAATTTTAACAAAATACACTCGGCATGCAAAAAACTAACATACATTCTAGTAACTAAAGTCAGGGCCGATCCTAGGGTGTCGGCCGCCCGTGTGCAAAGACCTAATGTGCCGCCCCTCAAGAGTAATTTGCATGTTTTGACTTATCTTTAACATCTATATAAATCTTTCTTTAAATTTCTATGCCAAGTTCGAATTTAAATAAAAAGGGGGGGGACAGAAAAATGATCTTATAAAAAGGAAGAAATTTTTTATATTAAACTCCTTAGGTACAATTTATATTTTTGAAGAAAGTAATAGGTACCAAATTTTTCTAGTCGTAAAAACTCATTTTATATTAAGATAAATAAGTACCTTTGTGCTGTTGTAAAGAAACGAAAAGTAACAACGTATAAAAAGCACAAATTCGCAGAATTTGTGCTTTTATACGTTGTTGCTTTTCGCATTTTATAGTCTTTCTTCGGTGACATCAGAGAAGGGACGGTGGAAGGGGAAGAGTGGGGGGAGGTGTCAGGGGTTCTGGGGAAGAGGATTGTTCTAAGAAAATTATCGAAATTGGCGTATGAAAAATATTTTTAGTTAATCTTTAGTTGTGTTTGGTTGCAAGGACAAAAGAGTCAAGTATATTCAAGGTGCATGGAGAAATTTTGATGTCAAATATCGCAATTTTAGGAACGTTTTCGAGACTTTAGGTGAAAGTAATGTTGCAGTCTTTCCTAAAATTCTTTCAAAATCAAAATCAATTTGAAGTTATTTTTTAAGACCGTAGCTTTAGAAAGGATCGGCGTTCTTCCCGAAAAATCTCGAAACTGAAATTTTAAAACCGCAATTTTGGGTTACCTTTGTTGACGCTGCAAGAGGAAAGGAGATTCAATCGTCTCCCGCCGAAAGATTTCGAAGTTTAAAACGCAAATTTAGGCCGTCTTTGGTGACGGTAGGGGATCTGTCGGCTATCCTAAAGTAATTTCTCGGCACTATTTTTTCAAAAACCCGTTTTTGGCTAGACTTGAAATCAGTAGGGGAAACGTGAAAATATCCCGAACCAAAATATTTTTCGGAACTGAAATCCATTATAGGCTATTTTTGGGAAGGAAGGATTTTGGAGCTCTTAAGCGGATATTTCTAAAATCGCAATTTTATATTATCTTTGGTGACGTTAACAAAACTGGGAAACTTCTATGGATCTTTCGGATATTTTTCAACATTAATATCTGAAAATATAACTATAGACTTTTGTCCACCTCACCTCGACGATTGATGGATATGCTCCAGCGCCGTAAAAAGTTACATAAGCATGGCAGTTCTCTTCCTGAATTCTTTAGAAATATAAGTCCCAAAATCGTACTTTAAGCAATGTTTGATAACGATGGGACTAAGAGCGGGCGGAGGTTCAGTGTGTCCTCACGAACTGTGTTTTTGAAACTGAAGTCTTTAGGCTAGTTTAGGCAGGAAGCTGTGGCTCCACGGAACCGTCTAAAAACGAAATTTTCAGGTATAGTAATTGCGTTGAAGAAAAGGGGGATCCGGGGTCTTTCCCCAAAAGTTCTTGAAACTGATGTTTGAAAAACGCAATTTTAGTTTCTTTTTCAATACGTTAAGTGAGAGGGGGTGGAATTAGGGGCCTCTCTAAAGACGCTAATTGAGACTTTCTTTGGTAGTAATGTTTGCGAATGGATTTTGGGGTCCTCCACTGCAAAAATTTCGAAAAATGCCAAAGCAATTTTATATGACGTTTGATGATAGGAAGGCCTGTCGTCTGAAAACACGTTTTGGATTTTGAAGCCAACATTTTTACGCTATGTTTGATTAAGTTAAGGTGGAAGAGGTGAATCAGAGACTTAATTGGGTCCTTAAGATCGATGGTTTTACCAGCGAAATTTTCCGAAAGTAAAGTCCTAGAAACGCAATTTTAAGCCTTCTTTAGTTTCGTCAAGGAGGTCATGGCATCCTTTTGGATCTTTGTTTTGGAGCTACATTTAAATTTGCTTCCCGGGGCAAGGGCCCTGTCCTCCTATCTGATCTGAAACCGGGCAGTTCATTCAAGATTTTAATCAGAAAAATTGTCGTAAAGGGGGAAAAGTACAACATTTTAGTTCGTCATTCATGTATGTTACTCTCAAGGGAGTCGCAATTTTCCACTTTCTCTCCACGCATCCACGATAGTTAAACACAGAGTTTTTTACATAGTTTGTTATTTGAAATGCTTGCGAAAACACCTAATCAGTATAACTTTTTTTTAAATAATTAAAATATGTCTTCATTGTTTAGGTCCATGAAAACTTGGGGGGGGGGGGGGAAACATTAGCGCCGCCCTCGGTGCTCTTTTTAGACGGCACCATTTCATGCTTCAGAAGGGGGCCTTTCCCTTAACCTGTATTTTTGCCTGATTACCGGTTGTGTCACAAACTTTAACCAAATGAAGCATGTGTGTTAAGAGTAGATATTAATGGACAATGAAACAACACAATGTTTCCTAACATTCTATTTTTTTTAACTCTGCTATGCTGTCGGGAAATCGACATACTTTGACAATTGAACATTTAAAAATCAGCACATTTATTCTTCTTATTATAAGTTATCTTGTGGGAAATTCTTGAGTAATTTTTCTTGATTATAAGAATTATATGATGCGGTCTGCGGCCGCCCCTTGCTTTGGCCGCCCTTGTGCGGCGCACACTCTGCACACCTGCTAGGATCGGCCCTGACTAAAGTACAAACTATTAAAGGGACTACACATGCGTAAAGCATTAGTTGTAAGAAAGTGTAAACAAATCAAGACGAATCTTGAAAAGTGACAAAAATATCTCACGTAGGATATGCCAGCAAAACAGAATTCCTTCACTCGTTCATGGAAAAATATAAAAAATGGTTCAAGTTTCTGACGTTGGCTAGACGTGTATTGCAAAATAACAGTTAGCAAAAACCGCTCCTAGCAGTACTGGTATTGTCAGGCGTCTCTTGCTAGTCGCGTACCTTTTTAGCGGCTTCGCTTTGTTATTGTGATTTCCTTTTGATAGCCTGCAGACAAAAGAGGTGAATGACATAATGAGATGGGTGGAGCGGCTTCCTCGATAGAGAATACTCGAATAATGGGTGCCTTGGGGGTAGGTCGTTAGAAATGTGTGTTCGATCATGGAATATATATGTTGAAATCAGTAGATAGTGAGAGTAGATTGTCATTCAATTCTACACTGAATATCATAGACGACTTGTACTGGGGCCAAGGAAGGGGGGGGGGGGGCAACTGCCTGCTCACTTTTAAAGTTAAAGAGCCTTTACTCCTCTCCTTTTCTAAGTTTAAAATTAACGAACGGTCAAAAAAAGGTTCAGTTGATTGAGTCAAGTGCTAAAAGAAGAACTGACTTAATAAATAGGGGTTTATATATTTCTCAATTAATCATTTTGAAAAAGTAAAATGGAGTTTTAAATTGGAAGAAATGAGTCTACTGTGGCCACACACATCCTTCCCGATTTTAGTTCGCATCCCTAATTTTTTAAAAGTCATTTAATCAATATTAACGCTAAACTTTAAATTTATTGAAAAAACGTCAGTTGTAGGTTGACCGCCCACCTAACCTGTCCCTTCCCTTGGTACTTCCTTTGAACCACCACTTTCTTGGTGAACCAGTTGCTTATGCTGAGTATTGTCTTTCGTTAAAAAAGTTTGCAATTAAATATTATACTCAGTTGAGTCCGCTTACTGGAATATCAGGCGAAAAAATATCAAGCTTAATGCAATGAATTTTCAGTTTACTCAACCGCTGTGAAAATAAATATTATATAGAGTCGAGCCCGCTTTTTGGAATATCCGTTAAAAGAATATCTTGTTTAATATTTACAATATGCTGAACTGTTGTAGTTTTTTTCTTTTTTTCTATCCCGGATGATAGAATATCCTTTGTTAATATATTTTTTGTGGCAATTGGCATTCCAATAAGCTGACTATTACAGCAATTTGATGCGCTGTAGTTGGTCAGCAGCATTTGCATTTAGCAAGAACAATCCTGTATTTTATATCAATCAGTTTCAACATCTTCCATGTGGACTTTTAAAAACATCTGTTCATTTTAGATTTGTTTTTGTCTAATAATCCATAAAAACATTAACTTGGTTTTGCTGGATAGACTACATAGATATTATATTTTATTTACTACACGTAAATGACTAAAATTGAAAAAAAAAAAAAAAAAATTAACAGCTAAGTTAATACAAATACTTAAATAACGTAAAAATAGAATAAATTTGCAATCAAATTCAGACACTTGTTTAGTGTTACAAGGATCCCTTGTACATCAAATTTTCAATGGAAAATTTTTTAACTTATTGATACAAATTCATCTGACGATAAAGTAACAAAGTTATCAATGAAAAATAACTAAATAAGTAAATAAAATAAATCTATTTTAGAAAACATACGAGCTTATAACATTACACTCACGGAAGAAAACAGGTCCCAAAAATACGTTTCCAGCACATTTTGAAAAGACATAAAGTGTCCTCTAAAGCACCATGTATATAACAGCAATTCTGAGTTGAACACATCATCAATTTTTATTTTCAGAAATAAACATGATGTATCTTCCACGCCTCTCTATTGCATTAAAAGGCGTCTCAGCCACAAAACAACCCATTCCCGCGTCTTTGTTCCCGAAATTTATTGGAGAAAAGATTCCTATTATAAAACTAAAGCCTCCATCGACATAAAAATGAAAAAGTCTCCACCATCTATTAAATGCTAACACTTTCCAACGTAGCATTTGTCATGGCTTTCTCCCGCCTCAGGTTCGACTTCTTGACTGGCTTCCATACTTATGGAGTATTATATGATGATATTTTAGTCGAGTGTAAACTCTAGATCCAATTTCATAGCTTTCAGTGACATTGTTTACTTAAACGAAGTATCTTCTCTAAAAAACGACGCTTGTATCCATTATATATGAAGTGAATGTGTCGTTTCCAGAGTGTTAAGATGCATATCCGCATTTTGTCCCATTTATTATATAAATGCTCTTAAGCATTTTGTATATGTAAACTTTGAAATAAGTTTGATAGCACAACGAACAAAAAGAATACATGTTAAATACAATTACAGAAATCTTTGTATATTGAGTATGATGACCTTAATTTACACAACATGAAGTTCACATGTATATAAAACAGTTTTTAGATTTTGAGCCTAGTTGAGAAATTTAACTTACTATATATACTATAATATGCCTTAGCTGTTGTTTTAATTTTTTGTTAAAACTTCTATTTTTAAAAATAGTTAAATTGTTTCATAGCAAAGCCAAACTAACTAAACAATTCAACAATTGAACTATTGTACTGAAGCAGGCAGACAGACAAACGGTAGTATCTGCAAAAATGTGTTTTCGAGATGTTTGAAGAACCGTGTTTTGGAGTAAATACTAACAATAGGGAAATGTTGAACAAGACTTTATTTCATGCTTTTTACTTCCTTTTACAAAAAAGGAATTATTGTATTCGCGAAAAAATTTTCACTCAAAATTCGGGCTTAATTTCCATTTTGCTCACCCCCGAATTAATGGTGAGTTTTTTTCTCAACCCGACCATACTCGGATAAGTGCCTCAGAACGTATAAACACCCGAAATATCCATTTTGACATTCCCCGACTTAATTATAACGACTTTTCTCGTGACGTCCGTATGTACGTATGTGCGTATGTGCGTATGTATGTCGCATAATTTAAGAACGGTATGTCCCAGAAAGTTGAAATTTGGTACGTAGACTCCTAGTAGGGTCTAGTTGTGCACCTCTTCTTTTGGTTGCATTCGGGTGTTTCTAAAGGGGTCTTTTGCCCCTTTTTGGGGGGAAATCATTGTTAATTTCGATGTGCACTCAATTGGGGTTATAATTTGGCAGACACTTGGCGATATATCGGCAGTCTTTTGATCGCGAAGTTTTTTTCGCCAAGTTGGCGAAAAATTTTGGGGGATTTTTTTTTTTTTTTTTTTTTTTTTTAATGTTGTTCCAATTTGGCCACTGGTGGTGATATTTAGAGACTAAACTATTGAATCACATTAAATTTGCAAATAATGGGAAGATGACATTAAAATTGGAGTAAAAGAAAGTCATGTGATGTACACATCAGCTCGTTTTTTTCAGCGGAAACCAAATAAGCAAGCCAGTGCAATGGAGCTAACGTACAATAGATTAAAAAATAATCGGGGAAAATAAAAAATGAAAAATGTTCAGTTACTGCCCTATATCTGCCCACGGCATTTTAGCTCCCAGTATTTATTTAACGAAGTGCGTTGCGCAAAACATTTTCCTCTATGACAAGTGACCAATCAAAATTTAAATAAATATTTACTATTTCTTTCATGGGCGGTACGCATTTTACTGTCTGTAAAGGATATTATTCTTTTCAAAACTACATGAAATTTTATGGGCTTCCATAACGAACGGCGCTTGAAGAACGAGAAAATTTGAGAGTGAGAGACTATGTAAACGTAGTTGTAAATAGCATAAACATTGTTTTAAACATGTTAATTGCAGCACACTCTTAGATACTAACTAACGTGTCGATAATGAAGAAAGTAAGTAAAAAAAACATATTAGTGCTGAATTAAAGATAAAATAATCATAATAAACAATAAACGATGCATACCAAAAACCTTTAGCGTAAACCTGGGTGGGAAAAACATGAAAGAATTCAGCAAGTAAATTATAGTAAGCTCTAGTTTTATACACCGCCTCTTTTATATGCTCGATCATATATCCGATCAAGATTATCAGGTTTACATTAATTGATCGCTGCTCACTTAATATAACCTGCCTTTCTCTATATAAATAAGTCTTTCTATGTAAATGATGATTGCAACTTAATTCACGCATTTGTAACAGCAGTTGTGAGAGCGTTACGTTGATGTTCATGTTTGTTGTTTCCATTTTTTCTGATCAAAAAAAAAAAAGCGTGGTGCACTGATACACTTATGGTAACTGTTTCTTAAGACTATCTGTTTAAAGTTCTGATTCAGAACTTATTCAGAAGAAAAGTTCAGTTAATGATTTTATCAGTTGTTTTTTATTTTATTTATTGTAGAATTTCTCTCTAAAACTATTTTCCTCTTTATTAATAGTGATAACGAATTGAGACGTATTGGAGATTTATCCATGTGTTTTGATTTTTTGAATAACAAAGATATAAATGCATTACTACATAAAGTCCTTAACACCTTTTTTTATAAATAAGTTTTTCTTGAGTAATTTTCACTTATTATTGCAAAACTTTGTTTTTGAGAACATCTTTTCTTTAAAAGAAAGAAAGAAAAAAAAAAGCACTAGACTAACATGATACGTGAAATACTATCAGTTATAATACATGATTCGTATTACATGTGGATATAATACAAAGTGTATAACATATTTTGTTTATCAAGTACTTTGACTGCAACAAAAGCTCAAACATCGAGAAAACATAAAATCTACTTCAAGATGGCATTACTTTCTCACACGTTATTTTCTGGCAAATGAAGAAAACTGTTTTCCCAAATTTGTTTCTTTTAACCGTATCGGATATATCACACAAATACAATCTAGTACAAAAAAATTCTGCAGAAGGAAATATGTATTATTTTCTTCTTCCGCCGCATCCAATCTAACATTTCAACCACATTGTGACTGTGTCTCGTCCATGCTTTTCACCAACTTATATTTCATTGGTGTTCTGAGAATAGAATTGACGTTGAGCAAGAATTTATTGCGGTAGAATAAATATCAGCTATATGTACAGCATACGTGCTGAAAGTAGTACTAGTGAGGGAAATAACTACAGTAGATTAGATAAATTTAAAATTAAGTTAAGTTCGGATTAAACACAACACTGAAATACTGGTTTGTTTGATTCATATTAGGATTAAGTCCTGTCAAAATAACAATACAACTTTTTTCGGGTTTAAAATAAAGAAAGTGTTTGTTCTTATGTCTCACCTAATTGGTTTTAGTTTTAGAAGTTTTTTCCTCTTTAAAGAATTTCTATAAAAATTTTTAAAACTTATATTTTTTAAGAAATCAATACAGTTATGTATATAGCTCTTAACCTTGACATAATGTCTTAGTTTAGAGTACTACGAGGTGTCATTGTAATTAGAGATACAGCTTTTAGTACACAAAACGTACTTTTATTCCCTCACTTGTTTGCACAGCTCTCTAGTTTCATTGAAGTCCGGAGGCCTAACGGATTGTCACGTGGCTGTTAAACAAAAACGTGATT
Source organism: Uloborus diversus (assembly GCF_026930045.1). Lineage (NCBI taxonomy): Eukaryota > Metazoa > Arthropoda > Arachnida > Araneae > Uloboridae > Uloborus > Uloborus diversus. Next base: position 92,122,795 of record NC_072732.1, on the reverse strand, counting down.
CATGTGATGGCGGTTGAAATCATATATACACTCAAATGCCAACCTCTCTCTGCAAAAATACATATTTACTAGAGGAAACTAGTATGTTGTGGCCATCACGAAACTTTCTTCTATATTTTTCCTTTTTCTGATCCCTCCCCATGCTTGACGAGGAAGCAATATTCCTAACAAAAACAAAATGACACATGCAAAAACTTGACGACCATCCCAATGTCTGAATTATTGTAAAAGCAAAGCAAAGAGCGAAAATTGAAAGTTACTTTAAAAGCCTTACTTGAATTAATTACAAATATTTTATTTATTAAAAAACATAAGATGGCAACAGTTAAAATTTTTAATTCATTGAGATAATATTTCCGATCATTTCCATACAATTAAAATCACGAGAAATACGCAGACGACAATCTATTACGATTTATCTTTCTTATTGTTGCATTAATAAAACTATTTTTATTCGCAAAAAAAAAAAAAAAAATCAACACCTCTTGGAGCGATTGGAGTCAAAATTGAACCAAAGCCTGTTTACGTATGGATTCACATATATTCCAAATTTCAAACAGAACGTAGCATTACTTCTTGAGATAGGGCACTCACAATGGAAAAAAAGAACGGGCGATTGCGCTACCCCCTTTTTAGCTGTTGACACCAAAATAAAATCAGCTCTTATACCCACTAAGGGCTACTTGTCAAAAAATTTTTGTTTGATTCCGTTCGTTATTTCTTGAGATACAGCAGTCACAATTCACGACAAAAAACGTTCTATAATTCAACCCCCGTTTGAGCTATTGACACCAAAATTGAATCAGCACCTGCTCCAGTTAGGGGTAACATATGGACCAAATTTTGTTTGATTCCGCCAGTTACTTCCTGAGGAATAGCAATCACGCATAACTCAAAAAACGTCCCATTGCTCCACCCCCCTTGGAGGAATTCGCGCCAAAAACCAATGGGCACAAGTTCACATAGGGTCACATACGTGTACCAAATTTCGTTCAATTTCATGCGATAGTTTTTGCTGTAGAGCGGCCACAAAAAACTGGTCACACACAGACGTGACACACACACACACATACATACACACACACATACATACACACACACATACATACATACACACACAGACAGACAGACATTTTCCAAAAATAGTCGAAATGGACTCAGCACACCTCAAAACGTTCGAATCCGTCAAAATTCGAAATTCGAAAATTTGCACGAATCCAATACTTTCTTCTATATATTAGATATAGAAGAAAGTATAAAGAAGGAATTTATAGTAATACAGCCATTTTTTAATCGAAAGATAATATACTCCCGTTTAACAACGTAACAAATAGGTGAATCACAATTTCACATAAACATCCGGTCCTGCTTGAAGCTATTTGACGCACCATTGGGCAGAAAGAAGGACATTTGTTGGATAAAAATGAAACAACGTTTAAAAGCACAGAAAAGATAAAAAGTTTATGAAAACGCAGACATGTTTCGGAGGCAATAGCCTCCTTCCTCAGTGCGAAATGTACAAATGGATGAATCAAGGTCAAGGGAAAGTTTAAATTGCGTAACCGGAAAAACATTGACCGATCAGCTATCAGCAAGTTCTGAGGCAAAATATGACGTATTCTAACATGTAAGATTGAATAAGATTGGAGAAAAATGCGGAACAGCAAAAGACTCATTGCAAAGATTATTTAAGTGTTTATGAATGTAAAAGGATTCCAGAAAATCTAATTCACCTACTGTTGTAGGACTGCAAATGATCTTGGCTTCCGAAAAGAGAAAATTGTGCCCTGTGTCCCAACAATGTTTAGCAATTGAAGATTTGTTCAGTTCCTGTTTTTTAACGTGGTTTTCATATTCTTTCAAACGAAATTTCAGTGAACGCCTTGTCTGTCCCACGTGACCAATATTACATTGACAAGGAATGTGATATATGCCCCACTGATCAAGTGGTTGGATTGGGTCCTTCAGTTTGGAAAAAGAAAGTTTATTTAGGGTCTGTAAATTACGCGAAAGTCAAATTTACTGAGAATTCTAGAAATACGAAAAGAAATATGTGGATAAAACGGTAAAACCACAAAATTTGTAGAAGAAAAACTACGTATGTTGGAGGTTTTATTCCGGGTTGAAAGTTTGCAAAAAGCCCTGTCGATGACCTGAAGAGGATAACCCCTGTCCAGAGCCACGGCTTTCAAAAAATTGAGTTCAGTGTTGAGAAGGGTCTGATCAGAACATATGGAGATGACTCGGTTGACAAAAGTATAAAAAGCAGAAATTATTTGCTTCTTCGGGTGGCATGAACGAGAGTGTGGGGGAAGACAGACAGCAAATGGTTTTCGGTAAACGGTAGTAGAAAACTTATTATTGTTCTTCGAGGTTAAAACATCCAAAAAGGGCAAAGAATTATTGTTTTCAATCTCAGCAGTAAACTGAATATTAGAATCGACGGAGTTAATTAGATCAATGATAGACGGAACAAAATCAACAGTGCAATCTAAGAGGGTGAAAGTGTCATCAACATATTTAAGCCAGAGTGGAAAGTCAAATAACTGAAAAATTTCTGTTGAAAAATGTCCATGTAGATTTCACTGAGGATGGGACTCAAAGGGTTGCCCATAGCAAGGCCGTCAGTTTGTTGGTAGAAAGTATTCTCAGAAATAAAGGTTGAATGTTTAAGACAGAGAAGTAAGATTTTGTTGATGCAAAACTCCCATACTCACGAAAAGAACATCTGAAGCCCGAGTCGTCATTTTTTGTATAACGAAAGAGCTACTTTGGTTTTTGAAAACACTGGAACTATGTTAATGTAATAAATTTTAAATGAACCAAACGTTGTAAATAGTCATTTTGATCCGTTTTCTTTTCCGGACAAAAAAGAAATCCTTTATCCTAAACCCAAAAACCCTCAGCCTTAAAAGTTATGATATTTAGTTTACCCGCTAAGTATCTGCCAAACTATCATCCTCCCTCTTTTCCTCTTTCATCACACTTACTTCCATTAGAACCTCCTTCCACCTTTAGATCCTCAGAAATAGGGATAGATCCTTTAAATTGTTTATCTTGTTTTTGCTCACCAAGCAACCACTTCACTTTGAAAAGCTTCCCGCTAAACAGGATAAACAATTTAAAGGATTTATCCATAATTCTCACCAAGCAACCACTTCACTTTAAAACGCTTCCTGCTAAACAGGATAAGCAATTTGAAGGATCTATCCATAGTTCAGAGGAATTGAAGGTGGGAGGAGGTTCTAACAGAAGTTGGTGTGATGAAAGAGAAGAGGAAGGATGATAGTTTAGCCGATACTTAGCGGGCATACTAGATATCATAACTTTTTAAGGCTGAGGGTTTTTGGGAATGAAGGCTTTCTTTTTTGTGCGAAAAAAGGAAAGGTTTTCTTGACGGGGAAATTTTTACAACAGGGTTGTTTTTGATGAGATATCACATCTTTTTACATATATATTATTATTTTGTCTGTATTTTTAGAATTGAGAACTTCAAGACAGAAAATTTTTAATTGAAACACGCTGTTTTGTGTTTTTAAGGAACATTAATGGCAAGCCTAATTTTACGTCAAGTTATTTTCTGACCATTAAGATTCTATGTTCGTTTTGCAAGAATTCGACCGTTTAAATTTTATTGCAATCCTTGTATCCTCTCTATTGCAAATGAATAATAAAATATTACATTTTAAATTATATTGTTTTCGAGCATTTTACAACTTCGCAATAAATTCTATTTTGACGGATTAGTCAAAATTTTCATGAAGGTTTTTTTAAAATGTTTTACAGCTTGCAAGCTATTTTAATCTAGCTTTTCACTTTTTATTAAATGACTTTTTTTTCTTAAATCGCGGATTATTCTACGTTTTATTGAAGAATTTTAATTGTTTGGTGATTTATCTTTCTTTTGATGGAAGTATTTGTCTTGTTTAGTTTTGTTTAAAAGTTCATTAAAAAGACGGAATAACGCATGTTATCACCAAGCAAAAAAAAAAAAAAAAAGTCTTTTAATATTTTAAATTTGATTGTGTCAGAAGATCTATACAACTGTACTTGACGTCAAATCGCGGATATCCGACATTTGCCACAGCGATTGCGCATGATACGCGCGGACTTAGCTCATTAAAAGTTTTGCTTAACTTAATTGCAAAATTTTGTCTGTTAACAAATTACTGCAAAATACGGATATCCACACACGTATTTCATATATTTTCAATTCATAATTTGTTATGTTTGTGAAAAATGCATTGATTTAGAAAATAAGCAAACCAATAAAAAAGTGCTATTTTTCGCTTTCAATTATAAAGTTAGATGTATTATATTCATATGCGTATAGTTTCATATAATATTACACGCAAAATATTCTAACGGTTCAATCCCAGTTTCGTGACGAGATTTAAAATTCCTTCTCCCCTTAAATATATCAAAACTGAAAAACATGGTGAAGGAAATTTCGTATCGGCGAAACTTAGAGGGGGGGGGGGGAGGGGTGACAGCATTCCAATATCATTTATTAATTTGTTTCTCTGCTTAAATATAAACACACAGCATGGAATCTCAAAACGGAAAGCCCAATGAGCTTAATCAGCGCGCATGCGCAGTCGCTGTGGCAACTTTGTGATATCCGCGATTGAACGTCTAGTTTCAACTGTTGGATCTGTTTTAGTCTTGACTGAATTTCATTTCTCTAAGAAAATTTTGAAAACTTTTTAGATCTGTTCTAACCTTTCAATTGCAGTCAGAGATTAACAAACCCTATGAGTTGAGAGTAAGTACATAAGAATTTAGGGGAAATTGGTGATTTTCAAACTTTAATTGCTCCGGTCCATGATGTCCCTGGGGGTTGAATTTTTGTATATGCACTCCACGCTCCCCTCAAGAATATGTATACAAAAAATCATTATTATAGCCCCCCCCCCGGGGGCCGTGATAGAACCCCTAGAAGGTATAATTTGGGGGGTAAAAACGAGCGGTAAGGGCGAGGGGGGTCAAATGGCACTAAAGGCACATCAGTAGGGCACAAGGAATGTGTGTGCGAAATTTCAGCTTGATTCTTTTTTTCGTCTGGTTTGTAGCCCTGTCAAAGAATGCGAAAACTTTTTCGAACAGCGATTTTCTAACTTAAATTCCTCCTCCCCTGATGGTCCAGGGTATTGTATTTTGGTTTACATCGTTAGGGGCCACTAGAGATTGAGTATACCACAAATCAACTCCGGCGGTCTTCATGGGGCTGAGATACAGAGGGATGAAAAACCCAGAAAACCCTAACTTGTTCTGTCGTGTTAACTGTACTCAACATTTTAATAAATCATAAAACATGTTATGACAGTATGATAGTATGAGCAATGTGTAAAATAAAATATTCCACTATTTTTAAAACGAATATTTTTATGAATCTCGTAACCTTACTGTTGGGAATAAAATAGTGCATTTTGACACAATGTCAGAACACGGAAGCACATTTGTTGTGAATTTGTTTGTGTTTGATGTGTGGTTTATTCCTTGAATTGTGCTTGAATCAAATGCGGATTATTCTTGTTATAATAATTATTATTAGTAACAATATTATCACTTTTATCATTATTATTATTATTTCATGTCATAACTAACCATTATGAGAGCAAAACAAAGTATCATCGTATGATGTTATAGTTTTTGCGCAACATATGCAGAAGAGAATTTAGCTCCCCAATTAAAAATCCGAAAGAGAAACTTAAAAAAAAGAGAGTGAAAATTTTTAGTTAAAATGTCTAAAACACGAATCGTATTTTTGTTCGACTGTTTTATGTAGAGTTTTATTAAGTGGTATGCTTATCCCGTTTTTGCTAGACCATTTCGTCATTTAAAGCGTTTCCCAGGTCACACCATGAGAAGGTAGGTCTATGTTGTACCACAACATATGTTCACAAAACTGACTTTAATTCAAATAAAAATTATTTTTAAAGTTAAAAGTGTGTCTGCTCATTTAGAGTCCTCAGCGAAAAGGTAGTTCAAATCCGTCCCCTCTACGTCACAGTTAGTAAGCTTTACCGATTTATAATTCTAATGCAGCGCAGTCGCAATGCAAATGATCATTTTCACAGGCACATATTTTAGCTTGGATCTTTGAACATCATTATTTTTAGTTTTAATTCTGATAAAAATGGGGGGAAAATCATAGTACAACAAAAATAAAAATGCCATTTTCTTTTAAAAAATAGAAGAATTACCAAAAAAGAAATATAACTCCATTTAATAAAGTAGGTTATTTAACTTGGTTCTAAAAATATTCCAAATTGATTACGTAATTGTGGAATTAAAAAAAACACACTTTTTTTTAATAACTTCTGGTGGAATGCAGTAATAAAAATATTAATTTAAAGTTAATAATGAAAATCTCATTTTGTCAAAGATAAGCAAATGCATTTTAAATTGCCATTACTGGGTTCTTTAATCTGAAAACAATTGTATTTTTTAATCATCGTACACTGACAGTGCTTTGCGAGGAAACATCAAAAAATAACAGAAAGAAAAAATGTATTTTCCAACACTGCATAAAAAACGTACATCAAAGATGATAATCTAATTACGAAATGACTTCTCTGGTGACATTTTACTAAAAGCTTTTTATTTAGGAATAAGTTAAGGTAGAGAAATACATTACGTTAATTATTCTGCTGGGTAAAATACGAAACTAATTCATTTGCCCGCTTTTCTTTTAATAGAAGCGTAACTCTAAAAGGAGACTAGTACTTCATTTGTGCCTGAACAGACGCGGAAATTTGATTATTAGATTGTCTTTGGGCAAAAGCATGTGTATGCTTCAAAATGCGCGCCACTAAAGTATAATCTGCTTAATTACTTTGATAAAGAAATGCTTGTTTAAAATCTGCTCGCAGTTAATGAGGAAGTTTGAGCAAAAGAGTTTCATATGAACACTAAAACTTATCTTAAGCATGAAGGAAATTAAAAAGCGCTACTTATTAACCAAAAAGAGTTTTAAACTAACATTTTTTTTTGCACATTTATTTCACATTTTCTATCTGTCGGGAAATCTATGCGAGATAGTAATCTTCAATTTTTTAATTTAAACTTTTCTTCAAAGAAAATTATGGAATTTAAGGTTAGGAGACTAATTTGTGCATTTGTTCTAGTACTAGCATTACTTGCTGACATAAAAATGATCAGAATGCAACAAACGAGGTTTTTTTACATTATTTCTTGTTTTTGGTGCAGTTATCATATTCATTGCTTATGTAAAATAGCTAAATTTTCTTTGTTTTCGTTAGTTACGAGCTAAAGGCTTGTTTTCGAAAAATGCTATCTAATTATTATGTATTAAAGAAAAAAAAATATGCGTTTCAATTTAAGAGTTAAACACAAACGTGCTCATTTTATGTATGTTCCTCAGAAAATAAATTTAGAGTAGAAAATAAATTAAGGTTTTTCTTTTTATACTACCTTATTATTAGTCAGTAATATAAATTACAAACTTGTTTTGTTGATATACTTTAAAATAACGGTATAATGATTTGATAATTTTCTTAAAAAATAGCGATCAGCATGAAATGCACTGTTATTTTTACGTCAAGTGTGATTTTCATCAGGTGCTTTGAATTGCGACAGAATTTAAGCAACTTGGAAATAGGAAAACTGCACACTTATAACGCTTGATGTTTAAAACACAGTGTCAAATATATTTAACAAAGTTATGAATTCATATATTTTTTGTTCTTAATACTCGTAGAGAAGAAGTGGAGAAACAAGTGTCGATGTTAAAATGGTCCTAAATAGATGAAAGAAATTTGTTGGAAAACTTGTTGAAACCAATGCTACTTATCTCGATATAAAAATTAAAATATAACTGAAGTCTCAATGTAGTAAAGAAATAAAACAAATGTTTTTTTTTTTTTTGCGAACCGAGTACGCTTAATTCTTATTGCCTTCAATTTCTGTGCTATGATCAAAATACGTAAATGAATAATTACATAAACTTTAAAAATATATTTCCTTACCTTTTATAATTTCAGTGAGTTTTTTATTTTATTAAGCTAAATAACTGAGAATATCAAGCATGAATAATACTTTTGAGAGTAAATAATGCTTTATTTTGCTTATAAAAGGATTTAACCCTAGGCATAAGTAATATGAACGTAATGAAAAACAATTGTCTTAATGCATGGAGTTTTATATATCTTTTGTTTAAAAGTTATTTCTTTTATGAATGTTATTGCATACAAAACAAAGAATGGGAAAATAATACATTGGCTTATTGAAAATCTTCTCCAAATGCTTAAGATTAAAAGAAAAAAATCTTATTGTTATCATTGAACACATCATTCTAAAATGCCCCAGGCAATTGCTGTACACGCACAAAATGTTTTTATCTCCACAGTGACGTGTATTCTCCGAAAAATGAAAAACCAAAATATTTCAATAAAGTATAACTGAAATGAGAAATTCAATTTACTCTGTGTTTATCCTTTCTACTAACTGCCTGAATGTTAAAAGAAACAAACACAAAGCATTGAGACTTTAATTTAATCATATCTCACAGTTACGGTTAAATAAAAAGCCACGACAAAGCTTTAGGCATTATCAAGCTCATAATGGAACAGGGAGAACTTATCTTCAAATGACTTCAATCTTTCCGGAGGTTCAAGAAGCATTATTTTATCAGAAATGAGATTTTATTTTAAAATATCTTTCACAAAAGAAAATAATAGTTTCTTTTTCGAGTTGGTAAGGAGATTTAAATTGCTAGAAAAAACTTTTAATTTGATTTGTTCGAATGACTGTTTTAAATTTTGTTTATTATTTTCGTACTTATTTTTATGGAAATTCTATTGCAGTAGGGGGGAGACCGCCTACATTGGACTAATTCCTGAATCGAACCTCGGGCATAAAAACTATCTCAAAACTCTGTTACGTTTTATTGGTGAAAAAGCGAAGCTTTTGGTCTGCAGGCTACGAAGATGAAGTTTCATCAGTCTGCAAAATTGCGTAGCTTGTGATACGACGTGCTTTGTGTTTAATACTTCTAAAATCTTATTTCGAGTACTTCTACAGCATTGAGCAATAATAAGACTTGTAAACAAAACTAAGTGTTATTATAATGTTGTAAGCGGTATTTAATAGATATTACAATTATATGTTTACATGCGAGATAGCATTGGTATAAGTGGAAGAATAAAAATTGTCAATGGATTTCTTTATTCGACCGGCATTTTTTCCTCCATTTGATCAGTGGTCTAATTTAAGAATAAAAAATAAAAACAAAGCTTTTTTGTTTTTACTTTTAAAATGTTATTGATCTAACTTAAATGCATGGTGGTTAGGATTTTTATCAAGCATATAGCTAAGAAACAGCTATATCTTGAAAAGTTTTCATTTGCCAGGAGCTTTAATATTTGTTTTGTGAAATTTATTTAATCCTAATTAGTTTATTTGGCAAACATTTGTTCCTGCTAAGCAAAACTTTTTGACTTATTTAGAAGTTTGTACTAATTTTGATGGTTCTTGATTTTAGAAGGTGTCGAAAAAGGAAAAAAAATGTGGTACTGGAAGGGTGAACGGTACGGAGAGAGTTTTTTTTTGCTTATAGAAACGGTGGTACTATTGGAATGAATTGGGCAAGTCGTACATAACTGTAAGAACAAAATTATTTTCTTACAGGCTACTATTTTCTCGATCACTATGCATATTGTATCACGTAATTTGCATACAATAGACAACCAACTTTACCAATCCAAAACTTTCTATCCAGTAAAATATAAATATCTGCCTGCTTGACAATGTTTATTTTACATCGCTGTTAGTTAGAAGCCACCAAACGAAGTGAGTGGTTCTGGGAAAGTAGCAAGATGTGTAAGTACAAGGTAAAAATATATACAAAAATTCCGAGAAGAAGAGCTTGTGATGAAGTAGGTTTTTAATATATAACAAAACGTGAAAAAAAAGAAAAAAAAACCTAAATATTTCCAATGAATTTGATGAAACCTTCAATTTTTTAATTTTATCCGTCTGCAGTATTTCTTCACACTGGTGGTAATTTTAATTTCCTATGAAAAGTGGAAAATAATTTATAAACCCAGACAGTATTTTTTTTTGTTTTGAATTTCTTTAGATGCGCTTAGTCTTTGAGTATTTTCGTATCTAATGACTTTGTGATTTTTACACCTAGCTACCTTGTATATTTTGCATACCTTGTTTCTTCCGCAGAATTTTTTTTTTTTTTTGTTATCTAATAAGTTTGAGAAAAGTCTAGTGAAATAAACAGAAAAGTATAAATGCAAACAAGAATGCTTTGAAAAGACAATTATTGCTTATATATTTTTCTCTGTATATATTCCTGTATATATTTTCTAATAAAAACTATTTCAATCAAAAACTTTGCTTGCATTGGCATGGAGCTTATATTGCCAGATTTTTGAGAATGAATTATCTTCTTTGAATAAAAACAACTTCAGCGTAGGCTTTTCTTCTCTTTATAAAGAATGAAAGCTACCATGAGCATGGCAAAATACTGCAGACGAAAATAGTGAAAAGTGTTGAAAGTTTCATCAAAATTGTAAGCTTTAATTTGTTAATAATTTTACAGGTTTTCCACGGGTTCTTTTGTATTAAAAAAATGTTTTTTGTATTTTAATCAGAAGTTCTTAACTTTTGAGTCTTATCATACGTCGGTGATTGCATAACACGAAAGAGATAAAAATAGGAATAAATGTATCTTTAAACATTCTACTATTTGTAGAAAATACTTTATAAATTTTTTAACGAAATAAGTTGAATTGAATAAGAAAGTGTGTGGGTTGAGAGTCAATTAGAAGTTATCAAAAAACTAGTGAACTGATTTCTACATGACAATTTCAGTGACCTAAAAATAACTGGTGCCATAAAAGATAGCCCAACCCCAGTTATAATAAACCCCAATTGAGAACCTCAATTGTAATAAATTGTAACATCATAAAAAAGCACTGAAATCAGTTTTTTTTTAATTTTAAAAACATAAAACTGTACACATTCTTCAATTACTTAGCGTTTCGTTTATTATTCATTTCACAAACACATAAATACTATGAAAATTTTTAGATAATTGACCTTCAAAAGCAAATCAAAGAAGGTTTACTGTTGTTTTCACAATGGCGAGATTGAAGGTATACGAATAGTACTGGCCTTTCAAGGACGGACAACACCCCAAAACTCGCCCCAATCCCATAGGGAATAAGTGTCAAACTCGGGAGGATTCGAAAGGAACAAAGTGGAAAGGGGAGATAAGAATTACAATAGATGCCTTCTCCTCAAACTCGAGGGAAAAGTTTAGCGAGAGGGGAAAGTTTCAGGGATATTTTTTCGTGTATGAAACCGCCATCTTGGACTACAAAATGCTAATATTGTCTCTCTAAAAGTCCCCCTGTGAAGATATATTGAGTTATACAACTTGTTTCTCATTAATTGTTTTTTTTTTGTTCAAAATATTTTAAGATTCTTGACGATATCATATTCTATACTGTAAATGGAAGAAAATTTTTTTTAAAAACTTTATAATAGGCAAAGGCTTTTCCCAAATATTTCTGAATCTCTTCGAGAAATATATTTTATACAGTACATTTATTTTCAAACCGAAACATTTTAAATGTGATTTAATGTGGGATGGCTATTTAGAATATGAATATTATGGATGTGCTGAGTAAAAAAATAATTTTAGTCGTAAATATAATAAAATCGGAAAGTTTTTTTAGTACAGTAAAACCAGTAAAGTTGACCACTATTTTCAGACACAGAATTAAATTTTATCATATGATTCAACTTCTATAAGTTGACCACCTGCTTAAGTTGACCACTAAAGTAGTGCACCGCAAGTGGTCAACTTACACAGGTTTCACTGTATGAAAAGTTAATTTAATTCATGCGCTTGTTACTGAACTTGATAACTGCAAACTACATTTCCACAATGTTCAACCTATCTTATTAATAAATAAACCGAGGAAAAAAAAAACAGCTCCTATAAAGAACAAATTTAGTAATTCAGAAATAGCATGAAAATAATAATTTGAAACTAACTTCTCGTATTATTCACATAAAGTTCTTTATTTTCATGAAGTACACTTTAGGGCCATTTCACGGAAAGCGGTCACTTTGTTTCACAAGTAACGCCTCATATACTAGATGAAAAATAGTAAATTTTAATCGGCATTGAACACTATCTTGTTACTTAAACACATATGTATGAGCGATCTATTTAAGTAAAAAATTTCGTTATTCCTTTTTAAATTTATTTAACTTCTGAATGCTTCTTAACCTTCATGTCCCTCCCAAAATGGCTACTTTTTCGTGGACTTAAATTGCATACTTAATTTTTTCACTGGTTTAAATTATTATTTTTCAGCAAATGAGATATGCTTCATTAACATTGGAACTTTAGCTTTCAAAACCTACAACTTGTATTGTCATTGCAAAACTATTAGGGTTATCGTCAAAAAGTATCTTTTCCGTCACACGCCTTTTAGCAAAAGCTTAAAGAAACAATTCATTTTATAAAGTTTTTTTTTCTTAATTTTTTTTAAACCCCCTTCACCATTTAGTTGAGCTATAATATAACTATAAAATGAATATAAAAAAGCAGTATAGGATTAATTTATAAAATGACTATAAAAATAATAGTTTAAAAAACTAAAAAAAAAAACATGCTTTTGTAGCAAAATGAACTAAAAAGTGAAAAATAATCTTTGGATGATAGTAGTTGACCAATCACTTAATTTTAATGTAATACAAAAAACCGTGGGGTGCTGTCTATTTGCATTTTTGTATGGACAACAAATGGAAGAAATTCAAGACAACTGATAAGAAGCCCCCCACGCTTTTTTGTGTTACAGTAAAATCAAGTGATTGGTCAACTACTATCATCCAAAGATTATTTTCCACGTTTTAGTTTATTTTGCTACGAAAGCGTGTTTTTTTTTTTTTTTTAGTTTTTTAAACTATTATTTTATTTTCTTCTTTTTAGTTTAACTTGTTTTACGAAAAAATACCGATGTCTGTGTGCGGAAGTCATATATACATTACTTTGAAAATTTGAGATGCATTTGAATAAAAGTTTTGTTCAACAATGGTCTGATCAGCAATGAATTTCCAATTGAAGGCTCAACTAAATTTAGGCATGAAATGAGTTAAAAACCGTTATATTTCATGTTCTAATTACCTTGGAGCATTGGAACAAATTTTGTCTGATGCAGAAAGATTAAAGGTTTTTGTAGATATTTTTAAATAATTTTTGCGAGCATTTTTTAATGTATTATTTTAAATTTTTCCTTTTTTACATTGTTTGATTTATGCCAAAATATTGATTAAAATTGGAGGAAACTAACAATTAAAAGAGTTAATTAATTAATTTGATTATAGAATATTGCGTTGTCATCGAGTCTGAGGTCGCGTGCCAAATTTCAAAAGAATCCGATCGCAGGAAGTGGCCGAAATTTGAGCTGCAAGATTCCGTTACAAGATACATACATACATACAGGTGAAGCTAATAAAAGCGTGTTAAAAAGCAATGCTGGTGCTAGATATGGGCAAAAGGCGACTGCACAAGTCCCCATGGCGTTAAAAAAAAAAAAAGACTCACTGAGGAGAAGTTAAACATTATTTTGTGTTGACATAAAGTGACAGAATGGATAAAGATCTCCAAATTATTGTGGGCCTTGGGCCTCACTTTCACTTAGTCGGCTCATTTAATATAAAAATATGTTTTCTTTCATCGGCAAAAACACTTTTAGACACTCATACACACGGAAGGAAAAAAAAAAATTTTTAAACTAACATTTTGGAAGCCTGTTAAACAATTAAATTAGTTTTTGTTGGAAGAGCGTAAGTCAAGGTACAAAATTACGTCTTTTTTCCAAAAGTAATTCATTTTTTGGCGCTAACTTTACTTAAAACCACCCTTGCTCTGCAGTTTATAATATTCGTTGTGTAATATTAGTTTCCTCTGATTAAATCGATGAATTTAATGCTGTTCATTTTCGGACTGAACAACGATTTTGGAAAAAAAAGGGAAAAGTCCGAGTAAAAATACGCATGTGCTCGGAACCGGGAAAAATAATCCGCATAGAATTTCCCTACACCGATTGTCCCCTTAAACCAAAATCCCTACAACCAGTTTGAATTGACGTACCACTGGGAGATTCCCCATCCCCATCCCCTTGGGGATTGGGGCGAAAGATGGTAGACACGAGAATTCTTTCCTGAAGATGACAAGAGTTCTTTCCGGAAGATAAGTGTTCCGGTAAAAAGGAGCGGATTAATGAATAGTACACTCGATTCTTCGTCAAAATGCGCTGTTCATTGTTAAGTGAGTGGTTTCCAAGTATAAATTGCTGCTTTTCAGATCAACGGGGAATTTACCGTGTCGCAATTGCGAGGGGACCCCACCACCATAGGTTTCCTAGTGGGAATTCAAAAATGCATATAGAGTGCTGGCCAAATTATTAGACTTAGACTGTTTTAAAAGTAAATTCTTTATTGATTACATAACTATAGACACGTTAACGAACAGTGAAATAATTATCTAATATTTAGTATGCATTCCCTTGTTCCTGATGAGCATTTTAAGTCTTTTTGGCATACTTTTCAACAGGGTTTACACCATTTCTTATTTTTTTAAAAAAGGATCTAAAAAATTGTTTATACTCACTATTATATATACTCACATACACATACTCACTAATTACCTAAAACTAAATTTAAATATAACAGAACATACTAATAGAAAGAACAAGTGAACTGTTTAAGCTGATTGAGGTTATTTTCCTGGTAGGTAGATAAACAAAGAACATAAACAAAGCAGACAGTGCTGCCAACCACAAGCATTAAATTATGCTAAAACAACGTAATAATCAGTGTACAGTATGCACTGTACTTTAACAGTAAAATTAATGGTGTTTTAGTACAAATAGTGTACAAAAAAAAAAAACCTCTTTGGTCTAATAATTTGACCAGCACTGTAGGGCAGTGATATGCATAGGGTTAAAAGATGTAAGTGCCAAACTTAAATAATTTGATAAACCCGTACATGTGTACAAAACATATTTATGGCTATCCTGCCACTTAGTACTGCTTCTAATGAAACACAGATCCCTGATTAAAGTATTTCTTGGTGTGTCTGTTCGCATAGTCATTCACTTGCTATTTAAATTTAAACCTGTTATATTTGCAATTTAACTTTACGTATCATCGATAAAATGAAGAATTATGGGCTTTCTAATGATACATTTGGTCCCAAGCACATCAGTAACGATAAATTTAATTACATTCAGTTGTATGTGAAAACTCTTTTCTATTAGTTTTATTATTATTATTATTATTATTTTTACTGTTAGTATCTTTTATGCATTAGTTTTTATACACTGCTTGATATTCTTTTAAAAAATTTAGAAAAAAAAGCTTCAAAACTAAGAATTAAAAAAAAAAAAAATAATAATAAAATACTTTCTGTGTATTTCATTGAAAATAATTTGATCGTTATAATACCGAAATAATCAACCAGGTCTTAAAATTTCTGTATCTTACACTAAATTTCCCTTGAGAGTTGTTGAAAGAACTTTATATTTAAATTTGCGAAAATATTTATTAAATGTTTATTGCATTTTATCCTAATGTTTTGCTTTGTTGTAACGTAATTTTTTCCAAGAAATCACTTTATATGCAAATGATTTTCCCTTTCGTTTCATGCAAAATTCATATTCTTGTAATTTATTTCGCGATCTTTTCTTCCTGTATGTTTACACTTCGAGATTTTTTCTGCTTTGGCACTTATTCAGAGAATAGGTATATTAACAGAAAGTTCTACCCTTTTCAACTGTGTGGAGATCATCGGTATTTTTTAAGAATTATATGTCGCAGTGCCAGATTTTAAATATCAAAAAAACCATTCCAAGAAAAATGTTAGTAAAAAAGTGTTTGAAAGCAGTACTTTTTAGGATTTCTTTTTCCTAAATATTAATAACCTTTCAACTGTTTTTCAAATGGTTTACAGAAAGATAGCGAAAACTGCAAAAAAACCTGACTTTTATTTAAAAAATTAAATATATATATATATATATATATATATATATATATATATATATATATATATATATATATATATATATATATATATATATATATATATATATATATCTATATATATATATATATATATATATATCATAAATAAAACATTGCACAATCCTGATACTTCATGCAATATGATCAGCGATGGAAAAAATAGTGTGTATGTTACTGTGTATTTGTATTTTTTATAGTTTTGATCATTCGAAAATAAATCCAAATTGTCAAAAATAAAAGGCTGCGGTTAAATACATATATAGTAGCATGAAACTAGATAGGGAAACTAAAATACTAAATACGAATATGGTTGTGTAGTTAGATATGATACAAGCCCTTATTTAAATGCAACTAAAACGTACTAAAACACTAAAAAAGTGTTTTACATACTTAGTTTAAGTAGTCGACATTCGTTTAAAATAAAATTTAAATTTATGTTTCATAATTTTTATAATTCAGTACCGAAAAAAGTATATTATTTCAGGAAATTTAAATACGCAGTAAATATTTTTCCGTTTCACGTTGTCTCGCTATTTCACTTTGTCCCGTATTTCCCTACTTAAAAAAGAAATTATACTTCTTCTTTATATCTTAGCAGAGGAATAACTCTTGCATCAATCCAGCCTTAACTAAAACTTTCACTTTCATGAAAGCTTGCTGTATGAAAAAGTATATCTCCAGAAGCTAACAGTAACCAGATCATTATTAAGTTAAATGGAAAACTGTCCAAACGGAAATAAACTCCGTTTATATTTCTTTCTTGTATCAAATAATGGGACACCGCCCATTCCAAATCCTCGAAACTACTGTTTTGAAAACGAACGTAATTTTGTGAGTGAGCGGTTGGAAATAAATGCATTCTTCCCAGTTCTGTCGCGGATAACCGAATTGGGATGTAACAAATGTTTCCCTTGTCATTTATCGAGTTGAATTGGACCCCCGCCAATGCATTGGACTCCATCCCGCAGGCATTTGAAATACCACACCATTAATCTATTCCGTCCATTCTGGAAAGAAGTTCCGTCTGATAAATCTAGTAGTTGTGAATTTTTAAAAATAACGTATTCATTAAAAAGTGATGCCAGTTTGCGGTCCAGCAAAACTTGTACGTGTTATCGTGAAAGTTTACAAGTAATAGAATGCTTAGATTGTGGAGTTATTTTTGCACAGCTGTCTGTAAAATAAGAATTATTGTTGCGGATTTCAATGTTACAGTGACATTACGTCACAACAAACTTCAATTGATGGCAAGTTTTGATCGTTGTAAAGGGAATTTCATTGTAATCGAATTCAAGCCATGTACTGATAATTAAATTGGGGCTGAAAGTTTATTTGTATGAAACAGTATTTCAGTGTAGTGAGAATATCGTCGCTTCAGAGCAACAGTAGGATATCTTAGCCTTGTTTCTGGGATTAGATGCCTTACTGTTGCTCTGAGGCGACGATATGTTTTACTATTTATAGTTCAAATCTACGTAATAATGTGTTATCCATGATCTGTACAGATATTATGGACAGAGTATGTACATGTAAATGAGATGAACCAATTACAAGGTACGATTGGGTAGGGTCCCACTCTCCAAACATTTAGAAACCTGTTAGGCATTTTTAATGTATAATTTAAGTTCGATGAAATGCTATTTTATACAGCATTTAGTGAAGAAAAAATGGTCAAACATCAGTGCTGTTTCTGAAGGGCCATACCATGTAACAGAGCGGGACATTTTGAGTAGTTTTGTCATTAGGTTTTGTTGCATAAATGCAACTAAAACGATCTAGGAATTTTATTTTTGAATGCCACAGATAATATTTGGCATAAAATTATTGTAGAACGTTAAAAAATAATTGATTGACATGCAATAAAATGCCCGTGATGGAACGGGACTTGAATGGTTCCTGTTCCGTCACAGGCATTTTATTGGATATCGTTCCATTATTTTCTTGAAATGAATATTTTTTAATGTTCTACATATCTCTTATGACGAATATTAACTGTTGCTGTCAAAAACAAAATTTTCAGCTTGTTTTATTTGTATTTATGAAACAAAATCTACCAAAAACCTACTTCAACTGTCCTGTTCCGTCACATGGAACGAGACATTATGGATTGGCCTTCCATTGCCATGGCTCTGTTGTATGTAAAGAAAAACTAAGTAGTTAATGATGAAGTTCTAAATAATCCAAGGGAAGAAAACTCACTGTCACATCCTGTCTCAGCCTCAATTGTTAAAATGTTTTCCTGTCAAATTCCTCATCGATTTGATGGAAATGTCGTACATGTTTTTTGAGAGGAATACATTTATTTTTTGAATCATAAAATTACTCTTTTCTAAACGTTGAGAGGTAATTTTACTCATTTAACCCCTTTTATTTGAACCTGATCGTTGAACATGTGTCTCTTTACACAACTTTTGAAATAGACCGGGCCGCCGGGTATTGCAGCTAGAGTAAAAAAAAAAAAAAGACAATGCACAGACATGACTCAAAGTTGTTCAAAAATGACTGAATAATGGGGTCGTTTCCAATATTTAAAAAGTATTTTTTTTTTTTTTTTTGAAAGAGCATGCTTAAAAACATAGGATTTGACCATTTTTTGATAAATTTGTTTACGTTCAAGTTTTTTAAAAATTACTTAAATCGGAACACTTTTATTTTTTACGGCTTCTGCCGATGAAATCACGAATGATGAAATGCCATTCAGTGTTGCCATTCACAGAGCAAAATATTTGATTCGCATCTTTACTCACGTGTATTGGCAACGATATGGTTGATAGCAAGCGTACAGCGCAATTTGAATTCGCTTTTTGACTATCATAACGTGGAAACGCGGTACAAAGATGCGCCAAAAGCATCATTTGTGACGTCATGCAGACCACGCCTTGTTTGAAAAATTGGACATTTTAAAAAATTAATCAAAAAATAACTGTTAGGAAAATGAAAGAATTTTCTGGGTCCATGTTTTTTTTTTGCTTATTCTATCAATTTCAATGACTAAAAGTACTAATTTTGACTGAAGAAAACAACCTCATTCTGACGCACTTAATTTTAAAAGTTAACTACTTTAATTCAGCTTTCTAAAGTAATATTTTGGAATGCAAAATGCTGAACAAAACTTTGTTCAATGCTTTCCTTGGCAATAAATGTGAAAAGATAAAAGAAACGAGAAAAAGGGAGATTTACACGGATCCCCATCATTATTCATCGGAAATGCTTTTTAAGAGCAGATCATTTGGCTCTTTTTTATTCGCAACGGTGACTATTATGTTGCATCGCTCAATCACCCCTGGTGGCATAAAGTTTTATCCTCCCGCATTCTTACAGCTCTCGTGATCTCCACTAGCAAGTCTAAACGCCTCTTGATCTCTTGATGTTACAAGCGGAGATTTTGTTTTTGCTCCTTCCGAGAACCAGATGTATAAATGCATGCTCTTGTAACAAAGTATGGTGTATAAATTATGGATAGTGATGCTCAGAGATAGCTCATTTTAATAAAGTGTTTTTACTTTTTTCTATATAGAAGAAAGTATTGGATTCGTGCAAATTCTCATATTTCGAATTTTGACGGATTCGAACGTTTTGAGGTGCCATTTCGACTATTTATGGAAAATGTCTGTGTGTGTGTGTGTGTATCCGTATGTGTATGTTTGTGTGTCACGTATGTGTGTGACCAGTTTTTTGTGCCCGCTCTACAGAAAAAACTACCGCATGAAATCGAACGAAATTTGGTACACATATGTGCCCCTATGTGAACGCATTGGTTTTTGGCGCGAATTCTTTCAAAGGGGTGGAGCAATGGGACGTTTTTTGAGTTATGCATTCCTGCTATTCCCCAGGAAGTAACTGGCGGAATCAAAGTTTGGTCCATATGTTGCCCTTAACAGGTACAGGTGCTGATTCAATTTTGGTGTCAATAGCTCAAACGATGGCGAGCTATAGAACGTTTTTCGTTAATTGTGACTGCTGTATCTCAAGAAATAATGAACGGAATCAAAAAAAACTTATCGACAAGTAGCCCTTAGAGGGTATAAGAAATGATTCTATTTTGGCGTCAACATCTGAAAAGGCGGTGGCGCAATCGAACGATCTTTTTTCTTCTTTCCATTGTGAGTGTCATACCTCAAGAAGTAATGCTGCGTTCTGGATGGAATTTAGAATAAATGTGAATCCGTATGTAAACAGGCGTTGGTTCAATTTTGGCGCCAATCGCTCCAGGGGGGGAGGGGGCTGTTTTTTTGGTGTGAATAAAAAAGGCTTTATAATTGCAACAATAAAAAAGATAAATCGTAATAGACTGTCGTCTGCGCATTTCGTGTGATTTTAATTGTTGAAAATGACCAGAAAATAGCGATGATTTAAACTTTTTAACTGCTGCCATCTTGTGTTTGTTAACAAATAAATGTTTGTAATTATTTTAAGCAAGGCTTTTAAAGTAATTTTCAATTTTCATTCTTTGCTTTGCTTTGCTTTTGAGATGACTCGGGATTTGTGATTTTGTTAGGAACATTGCTTTCTAGTCAAGCATGGGGTGGGATCAGAATTAAAAGAAAGATATAGAAGAAAGTTTCGTGATGGCCACAACATACCAGTTTATATACGTGACGTAAAAATTAATCACACTCAAGCTGAAGAAAAATTATAATACAAGCGAAAATATACTTCAAGGTAGTTTTTTCGAAAATTGGCATTTTTTGGAGATAATCTCGTTTACGTGACACAACGTGTTAAAAAAATATTGCTGTTAAAACATTTAGAAAAATTTTGAAGGGTATAGGTTACATTTTAAAACCAAAATAAAACATTTAGAATGATATACAACTGTTAGTATGGAATGACATTACACAATTTGGTGACAGTCCAACCAGAGGACACCTCGAAATAGGTTCTACCAATAATTGAAAGACATATTAAGATATACGCAAATTCCAGAGTACATTTTGCTGTATCAACCGTGATATTATTATAATAGCAAAACTGAAATTCGTTGAAATAATTAGTTATCAGGGATGAACAAGTTTATTTCAATAAAGTATAAAGCTAAAAAATAATAATTATATAAACATAAGAAACAAGCGTTGCAGATAGAAAAAAAGGCTGCACGAACAATATTAAGTGAAAAAAGCTTCACGAGTCAATGTACTAATTAGATCAAAATAGGCATGATAAATTTCAAGTTATTAAATTTGTTTTGTACAGCCGTTTTAAAGTCACTGTTCCTAAATAAAACGTACTCGAAGCTCAAGAATAATCCTAAGTCCTACAAAAATTAAAATTAAAGCTGCCCTAAAAACAATTCAAATAATAGCACATGGTGTGCGGCGTTCCTATACAACCCTGATCATCCTTGACATCAGTGCAGATTTCTGCTAAATAATCAATCTGTATGACATGCTAGTTGCAGTCTTAAAAATAGCGGAGCTAACATCGTCAATGTTTTGCTGTACATATTCAAGCTAATGAGTACTACTTGTGCATACCTTACTCTTGAATTATTCAACAAAACACGAATAACAGGGAGAAAGTTAAGGTAATAAATAGGCAGTCATTAAATCCTACTTTTTTCAACTCACTGAATACCACCTACAGTCGGGATAAGATTGTTAGACGGTGTATGCTGTTGATTTTCTTTGCTCAAACATTCATGTTCTTCAGTAAGTCACGGCACTATAGCCAGGGCTAAGGCAGAAATACATGAAATACACCTCCAACTCAATCAATTCCAGCCGAAGATTGCAGTTTCGGACTTATTAGCACTCCTCAGCCCGGCATAGGAGTGACTGAGCTGGAGGTGGAAAACCTCTTAAGGAAGCCAAGAGTGCAAATCTAACTGGTAGCTAATACAGAATTAGCACTGACCAGGCGAGAGACCGAAGCAATGGTTCGGTTCAACGGGTTGCACGAAACTGCAGTCCTCGGCTGGAATTGACTGAGCTTGCGGTGTATTTCATGTATTCATGCTCTTATTCATACAACTATTGAGTTTTTAGCTTCTTGCCTATGTTATAATTATTATTATTATTTTTTTTTTTTTGCGCCATCTTTATTTTGAACTGTCTGTTGATAACATTATGGTTGAACATAAGGAACGATATCACTTTTCTTAAAATACAGCTCACAGTACTGATTAAAAGAAAAACACCATGTCTCGGAATGATACTCAAACGATCCTTTCATCTTGGTAATCAGTGCACCGTGGTTTTATACCTTGAACTATATGACGACATAATTTCTTGGTTGTGATGTTTTGTATGATTGAATTATAGCTGAAAATATTTAAAAAAAATTTTTTTAGCAGAAAATCTGCAGAAAGAGTTATTTACTAAAAAAAAACTAATTAAAGAATATATCCGAAAATATCAAATAAGTTATACTTACTTTCAACTGACAGATGAATGCGAAATTTTTTTAAAAAGATTGACCCGTCATGATACTTAGTTTAAAAACAAATACTAGTTTAAAATTATGAATATTTTCCTTATATTTATTCTACACTAAAATGACGTAATTTTTTTTAAAACTTGAATTAAATCGTATTTGTTTGAATTAATGTGCTTATTGCTACCAAAAAAAAAGAATGAAATCCAATACAAGAAATTTGCAAGCGCCTGAAATACAAAAGTCATGTCATTTTGATCGCTCATTTTTTTCCTTTCAAACTTTCAAAAGAAGCTCAAATAGAAACTACGGCAAATTGAATTTAGGGTTCAAAAGAAAAAAGCTTTAAAAAAATTGCATTTCTTTTTATCTTAAACATAATATAATTTAAAAGTATTTGCTTTTGTTCTTCCTATCGTCCTGAAAGACCTTATTATTGAGATCATCGGGAGACTCCAAAAACATAAAACCGGAACAAAAATAAGTATTCAGCCGCTCTATCTTTTATCAAAAGAAAAGTTTCGGATAATTGGCAAAGTATTATTTCCAAAAAATATGTGTAGACAAATGGAGACATGAAAACATTTTTTTCTGTATCGGCTTTGATCTTAAATAGTTACGTCTTTCTTTATTACAAAAATAGTTTCAGCAGCAAAATATTTGTGCAAGTAAAAGGGAGAAAAAACTTAGTGTCATTTTAAACTTTAGTTTTAAAGTTGTAATAGAATTATTTCTTATGGCTAGATCAAAGAAATAAACTAGAAAGAATTTTGCTCGGAAAAGTTTGAAGGAATTCGAGAAACTTTTTGTTTAAAAATGTGGAAGATTTTTGTCTGTTCTGACATAAGATCTTATTTGGGAATATTTAAATTAGTTTTACATTTTAAAAACATCTTTATATTTAAAACGATATTTTGTATAGTTCAAAATAAACTACCGGGTGCGACAGTATAAACTCACCATAATGTGTTGTATTTGAAAAAACTTTTTTGTGACTTGAAATTATTTTTCAAATCATAAATTTAGTATTTTATGCTGATAATGATTCCGTGGATGTCATACTGAACACAATGGAATTATGGTTTTGCCTTTTAGCATAAAAATATAATGTAAAACTAATGAATTAATCAAGTTTTTTCATTAATTGCTAGCCAAAATGAAGAAAGTATTTCAATCCTTTGTGGAAGAAAAAAGTAATAAATGTTTTTGACTATAACATACTATTATGATAAATTATAAATGTTGCATAAAAACTTGCGATGTAATAAAGCAGAATTTGAGAAGTTAGACCCAAAGAGTCTGTGATAGAACTGTCGGTGTATGAAATAATGTCAGCTTATATAGTTTTAATATTTCTTATTTTTTTGAGAAAAATAACTGAAAATAAAGTTTCCTAATCACATATCGATCACCATGTCATTTTTAAATTCATTTCAGAAGCATTTACGTATTAACTTATCAATTTCAAGTATAAAGCGAATATACGCAAAATGAAAGTATATAATAAACAAATGCATATCATCAATAAATAGGGGAAGGTTGCCGTCAATGAACTGGCTCAAGACTAGACCGCGAAGATATTTTCCGTACTAGAGTTTGTGCAGACGTGTAATAAGTTTTAGTACCTTCCTTTGTTTGAAAACAATTTACGGCAGAGTTGTCGAGTAGATAAAGTTATTTCATTATATTGTTAATGTGTCAGGAAAGATTTCTACCATTATCTTACTAATTAATGAGATTTTCATTTATTTATAACATGCTTTGAATATCACTGATCAAGTAAACGTGAGCATTGACTTAAAAAAGTGCCTTTTCAAGTACAATTCCCCATACTTCATGTTTCATCTATATTCGTCGCAGCAGTAACAGCTATAAGAATATTCAAAATGATGAAGTTGCTATCACTGGAGCGCTAGGTGTTTTCACGAATAGACCACCTGACAAAGTGGTTCATTTAAGGGAAAATCTCTAATATTGTGACTTCAGCTCAATTACTTTTGAAAATTGTTCAATTGTTTTAAAATAAATATGGTAATGAAAAAAAACATAATCTCAGTAATTCATGAAATCTTTTATTCTTTATTATAATTTCAAGTTAAATTTTTTTATAAAATTTGCTAAAAATTTAAAACAAAATGTTAGAATTTCAAATATTTTTGCTGTTCCATAAAAATGCAGAATTTAGTAAAATATGGCCAGTGGACAAGGGGGAGTATGTAACGTGATACAGTAGCTTACAGAAATGGTATAGTGGCATGGACCTTAACGAAGTCTGCTGACAATAAAGAGTTCTGAAAGCAACTTTAAACGCATGAAAGATAAAAACCGGTTTGTTGTTACCTTAGTCATTTATTAGAAATTTAGGAGATAAGCCCCAGAAGGAGGAATATGATTAGTGAATTATATTTTGAAACTAGGGAAGACGTTTTTGGAATTACTTCCGAAAAATTGGGTTAATTGACCTGTCAACAGGTTGAGAAAAAAAAAAAAAAACATGTCGAACGGATTTAATTAAGACAAAAACTCTGCTAGTACTATAGTCTTTTGCAGTTTGAGACTTAAGCTTCTGGTTTCAGTAATAAAGTGGTCAAAAATGTTTTCTGACATTTTAGAGAGCAAGCACAGTCTTGAATCAAACGAAAATTTTCAAAATCGATTTAACAAAATTCTCAACTGTTCAAAAAGGTTGAAAAAGGTATTAGATAAGAACAGTGTTGCACAGGTTAGGAAAATATCAAGTGGTGAACGAGGTTTGATGACAAGTGTTGTGTGAGTGCTGTTTTTTTTTTTTTTTTATGTTCCTCTTATACGATAGTAAAACATTTTAGAAAATTAATCTATTTTTGTAAAAATTATTTTTATTTGTAGTGTTTATTGATCACCTGTTATAAATATTTGCAAGTTACGCATTAATTTTTTAATATGAGAATGTAGTCTATCGATAGAAACTGGATGATCCTTCTATAACAACCGGTTGTCATGAATGGACCATATGCTAAAGTATTTATTTTAAATTTTCATTCTTAATTGTGTATATATATCATGAAAGTGAACATTACTATTAAAATAGAAATATACTGAGAAATAGTTCTTATAATTAACGAGAAATTTGAGTTGCGTTTCCTTTCTAAAAAAATCGAAAACTTATGTGGTTCATTGACAGCAATCTTCCCCTATTAGTAAAAACTGTAAGCACAACAATAATCAGATTGCGTTCTGTAACATTTTTCCTTATTTTGTGAAACGGGATGGTTTGTGCCAAAAGGTACTTTGCTTTTTTTTAAAAAAAAGTAAGAAAAAAAACTTTTTTTTTTCTTATTTATGAGAATTTTAATGCGACATATGTCACGCAAACTTAGCAACTCAATTTTTAAGAAGAAAATGTGTCTTCTAATAATTGCTTTCAAATAACTTCAGTCTTTCTACCATCATTGAAAAAAAAAAGTATTTAAAGCGTAAAATCAAACGCATCAATCCAAAACCTTTTCTAGCGCGAAAAACAATTTACGTTTTGTGTAATGGAATCCTTTTGTCCTGCTTCTTTTCTTTTCCTTCTTCAAAGCAAATTAATATACCGATATGAGCAAAGAAAACGTATTCAATACGTATTCAAACTTGCTCCAAGTAGCGTCCATGACCTCTACTCTTTCACTTTCTCCCGCGAAGAATAACTAATCGCTTGTGGGGTAATGATTTGTCGAGTGTGTTTATCAACGGCATAAAATCTCTTTTTCAACTCTCATTGTGCATTCCGCAGATAGTGCTTCGGGACGAGCCACTAGGTGTCATGTTGCGTGTCGTCTTGATGAGCTTAAACGAGTGCTGTCAATGACCCAGTGACATTCAACCCTTTTTTATGACGGACATTCCTCGGATGGTCATTTGTTTAGGGAAAAGATATGTGTAGATAATGTTTATCTGATAATATCGTTGTGATAGTAGGCTTTGAAACATTAAGGTACTAATGGATAAATACGTGAGGAATTTTTTCACCTTCTTTTTTTTTTCTTGCTAAATGTGCCATAACAATAATTTACCATTCAAAATAGGCTGTGATCATATAGATAGCCATTTTTAGTGTTTTTTTAAATCGATAATACTAAGCAAAGAAGGCGTGTAATTTTATGTTTTTTGTACTTGGATCATTTGGCTGATATATTTATTACACTTTACTATTTTTTATGCATTACCTGTCGAATACTTTCTATGTTTATAACAAGACTGAAATGCCACTTCGCAAAAAGTTTAGTGAAACGTATGGAAATACAACTTTTTATACCATAATAAAACTTTGTATACAGAAAAACTGGTCTCTGCGACTCATGGCAAAACCGTAATATCAAAAATAAAAGTGACATTTTAAAATTATTGCAGGCGAAAAACAAAATGAACACCATGCTGTATCGCAAGACAGAATTCTGCTCTTAACTCATTGTTTCATCTGGATAAAAATCCAAAAGATACTTCTGAAGTTGACTTTTTGTATGCTAAAATTTTTATTTATAATAATAAGAGGGTGCGCCCCCTGCTCGCTGCCGCTCACTAACCCTCGAAGATTGCTTCACAACCTTATTTGGTTCACGAAGATCCTAAGTGCCTGTTAAGAAGAATCAGTTACAATACGCGTTACCATTAGAATAAAATAAAAATCACGCTCCTTTTCCGCAGAAAATAGAGTTTTGGAAAAACAATTATTAAACATGGAAAAATATTACAATCGCACTCTAACCAGAAGACAAATAGAACTTCATATATCAAAATTAAAAAAAAAAAAAAAAAAAAAAAAAAAAAAAAAAAAAAAAAAAAAAAAAAAAAACGCTTTAAAGAGCATTTTTTCCTTAGGGTCCAAACTAACTTGTATCTACCGAATTTCAAAGCTTAATGGCCTCCTGAACATAGCAAAATAGTCGTTTTGTATGTTTCAAAAGGCACTTTCAAATTCTCGGTCTGAAATGAAATATATCTCAGGCCTAGAATTGAGTTTAGCCAAGGATTTTTCGTTAAAAGAGAAATCCTTATATCTGTTGTTCTAATTCATTGAGAAAACTAGAACAAGCTTTACAGACGCAGAAACAAAATCTCTTCGAATGACATAGAATATTAAGAGGTGTAGGTATTCTTTCCTCCCTTTAATAGGCAATTTACGTGAAGTTTGAGCTTAAAAAAATAGTTACAACTAAAAAACTTATTTGAAATTTTAAAAAAAAATCTCCAGGGACAAACCACCGGGACTCAAAGTATTTTTTTTTTACAAAACCACCACTGACTTCCTTTTACAATTTCTTTGACCTTACTTTTTTTTTTCAATATGAGATATAATTTAATAATTAATTACGTGATTTACTACTGCTATAAACAAC
This sequence comes from Uloborus diversus, assembly GCF_026930045.1. Lineage (NCBI taxonomy): Eukaryota > Metazoa > Arthropoda > Arachnida > Araneae > Uloboridae > Uloborus > Uloborus diversus. Next base: position 92,094,986 of record NC_072732.1, on the reverse strand, counting down.
ATGTCGGTAAGTTTCCGGAAATATGTAAAATATTAAAGAATATCAAAATTAACTGAGAAAGCAAAATATAATTTTTATTTCATAATTGATTAATAGCTATTATTTTCTTCTTTAATTTAAAAATTCCGTTTAGTATATCACTTCTTTTCTTATAATTAGTCTTTCTGTATGTTTATTATTCTAGTGATAAATTAACTTCCGTCGACATTCAGTGATGCATATTATAACTTTTGACAGAGCATATTTAATTTTCTCATCCCAGACCAGTGATGTGCTAGCCTCATATTGTGACTTATCTAATTTCGTTGCACCTTCTCTTTTATGAACCAGAAAATTAATTACCTGCAAAATACCAGAACGTAATTTCTCTATTATTCACTATCACTTTTTCTGCTTGAGAGATTACAGTATGCAAATGCGTGATTTACAGTACCTACAATCCGCAAATTTTAGATTTGTCAGAAAAATGTGTCTTTGTTAATGAAGTAGGTTTGCAAAACAAAAGGTTGATCCTGATAGATGAAGCAACGAAAACATGCATAACCGAAGTAATGAAACGGCAGTAAACCATTAATTAGATTGGTTCATTTTTCTTTGAAGTAAAAACATTTTCCCTTTAATTAAATGTGGTATGGCAATCCTCATAACATTTCAAAACAAGTTGCTTTCATGCGCGATTACATGCACACTGCAAAAAATAAATTGTTGTTTTTACAGTATAATACAGGCAGCTCACATTCCAAAGAAAAACTGTAAAATTTACAGTTCTAAACTGTAAAATTTGCAGTAATATACTGCCTTATAACAGACTTTTACTGTGAAATTTACAGCGATAAACTGTAAAATTAGCAGTAATATACTGTCTTTTAATGGAAATGCTCTGTAAAATTAACAATGACTTACTGTAAAATTAGCAGTAATATACTGTTTTAGGAATGAATTGGGCTGTAAATTTAACAGAGATAATATGCAAAATTAACAGTAATATACTGTTTTTTAATGAAATTGCCCTGCAAAATTAACAGTAACAAACTGTAAAGTTAGTAGTAATATGCTGCGAAATCAGCTGCACTGCGCTAAAAAGCAGTAATATACGGTTTTATAAATGATTTGTACAGTAAAATTAACAGCAGTAAACCATAAATTAAATAGTTATAAATTTTTCGGTAAAAGGGTTTCCCCTCTATCGTTGTCTCTTTTCATAGCCGAAATCACTGCTTTTACAGCTGAAGAACAACACAGAAAAGTAAAGCAATTGATTCTGTATGTAGGTAGTAGAAATCAGCCTACAAACGAAATCTGCGTTCCTTTTCTAATGTTTTTCAACAACAAAAATAATGTTTTAGGCTATGAAAAGTAACAAGTAAAGAAACATAAAAGCCTTTTACGTACGAATAATTAACTGCTGCTAAATATATGTTATTGATATTAATTTCATTGTACACAAAATAGATCAATGCCCCCGCCCCTCTCTATATTTTATAAACACCTGTTAAAGGAGAAAAAGTGGCGCTCTTTCATTTCTACAAAAATACATTGCTTGATTGCAAACATAAAAATTTACAAATAGAAGTAAATTGCAAAATATGATCTGAAGCTTTATTTTAAGAACAATCATAGCCTTTTCATAAAACAAAACTTTTTAATCCATGAAGGTCGTAAAAATGAGAAGGTTTTTTTTTTATATATATATAACTGAAAATACTACATCGTATCTTCACTAAAAGTACTTTTTTCACTTCCAGCATTATAGCATTATTGTGTTGATAAAATGTGCAGCATAACGAGGGAAATGTTTTTCAGTATGCAATCCATTATATCCCCATCCATAAGTTTATTTTAACTTTATGCATGCAATTCTGTGCATTTATTTTCCTTTTCTGGTAGAACAGATTATTTTCATGTTTTTTTTTTTTTAATGTTATAATTTGCTCTTGGACCTATATTTTATTTGATAAGTACTACTGACGAACTAACTTTATTTCACACCATATGTGCAGTATTCAGCATTTAGACTGTACAGAATGGTTATTATTGTAAACTGATTATTATAGATAAGATAATACTTTATCCTATTAACCTTTTAAAGTTTACATACATGAAAACAATAAATATGTGACGGTTCAAAATTCCAGAGCTACTAAACAGAATTTTTTTTTCACTCGGTATAATAAAATCTGTTACATTTATGAGTACTTGTATTAAAAGTTAAAAATTTGTTTTACTACTTCAAAAATTATGTAACTTTATATTCTGTTTTACTGTTTTCATGAGAAAAAACGAAACATTCACACCATTAAAAATTGCCAAATTATTTTTTTTCGTATACATTACCTATAAATATAGATTTGTCGTTTTTACAGTGAAATTGCAGAAATTCATTTAAAATCGAATGCTAATTTTTTCAAAGTCAACATTTTTACATCACGAACTTGATTCTTCTTTATGACATCTTTGCCGACTTAGGAGCCATCATTAGACCTCATATTATGAAAGCATCTGTCAAAATAAAAATTGTTAGAATCTCATAAAACTTGTGGACACCAAAAAAAAAAAAAAAACGTACATAGAAAAATCAAATTACGTAAGTAAAGGGTATCCCAAAATTAACGTGGGAAATCTTGAAAAAATAACAATTTGGCAGCTGAGGATCTAGGGTTATTACAAATGGAGCGTTTTCGATTCTATAAAGCGTTTTCATTATCGAACAATTATTTGAAAAATAATGAAAGTTTGGGCGGGTCAAGCAGTTTACTGTTATTGGCGCTCGATATCGCAATTAGGTAAGGCGCAGGTGGTTGTGGGATTGCTGACATAGACGTTTGACTTCAAATAACCCCATAGGGAGAAGTCTAATGATGTAAAATCACACGATCTAGGGTACAATTCATATCACCGAAACGAGAGAGTACACGAACAGGAAATTCCTTATGCAGTGATATATAATGGCTGTATGATAGCATAACACTCCATTTTTACTAACCCTAAACTCCCAGCTGTCAAATTGTTCTTTTTCCGTGGCTGCCAACAATTCACAGCAAAAATTGTGGCAAATTCAAATCTTTCGTTAATTTTGGGACACCCTTTATAAAAATACCCCCTAAAATTATTAAAAATATGACTCTGAATGATCTCAAATTGCCTTGGGACTTGCTTTTATTTTGAAACCGCTCAACATATACCTAAATTGTAATTGAACCGTTTATTTCATGAACCAGTAAAGCGCTAAATATGTTGTTTTAAGGAGAAAAGAACTTTTTGGCAGCAATTTGCAAGCTACGCATTTGTAACCGTGGTTATTAATGTTTAATTAAAGTAGACCTAATCTGGATACTTTACATAAGAACTTAAAAAAGATAGAAAATAATATCTTAAAAAAAAAAAAAACAATCCTTGTAGTTTTCGGTATTTTTGAAGGATTTTTTAATTACATATGAGACTGTTGATTAATAATAATGTTTATGTTTTTCGATCGGCTTACTGAAGTGATCGAGAGAATAACTCCTTCTATAAGTCAAGAATTCCAAAAAAAAAAAAAAAAAAAAAAACAGCAGAAAGTTGTCCAAAATGGGAATGCTAACATCTTGACCTTTAAAAAAAATGTTTTAAGGATGATGAAACTAATTTATCCCTAAAATAGGCTCCAGATTTTTGATTTCAATATGTTTACTTCAAAACAATTAGATTGAGGTAGAGAATTATTTTTTTAGAAAATATGAAACAAATTGGGACGTAAAATGATTATTTAGAACTCTGTCTGTACTTAATATGAAATATTTTACTTAATTTAAAAAAAAATTCATGCATTTTATTCCATAATTGTGTTATTATATTGTTAAAGTTTAATTTTTTGGAGCTTTTTACTTAAGTACTAAAGAATCACATAAATGAGTCATTTGAGTTGAAATAAAATAATACGGTAAGAACATTCTATCTGATTTATGTCTTAATATTTAAGCATAATTTAAGATGTTTCATTTATATTCAATGACTTTCAAAATGAGGACGACTCCCCCCGCCCGACCCCCGTTTTGAATAGCTATCGATGTCCCCGTTTAAGCCACCAGAGACTTTTTTTTTAAGTGGCACTTCTTATGAGAGTTAAGTTTCAAGTTAAGTTTTGAAGTTAAACTTCTTAAGTTTTTCAGAATTTACCTGAAAGCTTGAAGAAACAATTATATATTCCCAAAATCAAAATGGCTTAGTTAAAGTCAATTCAGTAAAAAATGAAAATCGGTCAGAAAAGTTGAAAGTGTTTAACAAAATAATAAATTGTTAAATATGTCCAAAAAAGAGTAAATCTGATAGGACCAGTTCTAATCATTAAGAAATTGTAAGTCCACATTTGGCCAGCCGTCCTTGCTGTAAACAATGCTACCCTTCTTGAAAATGTTTGCCAGAAGACCGCACCACTTTTAACTGAAGATTTAAACATGCGCACATTTGCAGTAAAAATAATCTGTAATTTTATTTGATAAGTGTCACACAAGTCTAAATATGCGAAGAAAGTTTCATACATTGTAATACATCGTACTTTTAGCATTCTGTTTTGATTTCTTCGATTTTAATAACATGTAAAAACAAAGAATCAGTGTTCCAAAATTTAGTGCAAAATTAAAAAAATAATAATAATGAATGTACGTCTAATTTAGCTCTAGCAACAGAAATTTCTATATTCTGCTGATTCTTAAAGTGATAATATTCAACTACACGTAAAATCTAATATTGAATTACAAATTTAAAAAATTCAGACTTAAATGAATTGTATGACCGATCACATTTCAATCAAAACAAAATAAAATTTAGTTTATCTTATTCCAATACATAGTTCTTGATTGTAACATAGAACCTGACAACGGGCCACAAAAATTAGCTTCAGGGGTCCAATATGGCACGCAGACCATAGGATAGGCTTCAGTGGCTAAAAATACTCTAAAACTCAAAAGCATCGGTGATTACAAATTGCATCCGAAAACACAAAATATAAATGAAAAGAGATACTTATAAACTTCCGTTACCGGCATTCATGCCACAAAGTGAACCATCGCAGCATCAGACTAATTGAAACATTAAAAAAAAAAACTCTAGAAAAATATATCATTGCAATTCAAGCTTTACGTAAATTTTCCCTACAGAAAGTTTTTGTGAAACAATCAGCTAAATTATTTTTAGTTTCTCAACAAATTTTATTCCAAATTCATTTTGATCAATCAAATTCCTTAGGAAATGGTACCCCACATCAATCTGCTTAGTTCTGCAATTTTCTATTGCAGAACTAGAAAAATCGATCGCAACCAGATTGTCACAGTACAAAGTACTATTAATCAATCTAAAATTCTGAACTCTTCGTGACCAATTCATTTAAAATTCTTTTGATCCATATAACTTCCTTAGATTGTTCACTAATTGAACTATACTCCGCTTCCATCGTTGACAGTGCTACGCATTTTTGTTTGAATGTACACCATATTATTCGTACCCTATCCAAAAACACTGCAAGCAAAATTTTAATTTCCTGCTGACACAAATATAAAACTTTTAAGACACAAGGGTTTCGTGTTTGTATCTTAAGATGCCTATTTTTATTAGTTGTTTTTGGAGTGCTTCATTGATGATTTTTTTAATTATTATTATTTTAGTTTTGTTCGATAAGTATGAAAGCTGGCTCCAGATTTCAGAGAATTTTGAGTCTTTTAGACATCAGAGTACTGTATTTTCAGAGTGGCAAATTCTTCAAAAAAAAAAAAAAAAAAAAAAAAAATCAGTAAACTTGATACTGTTTGCATGTCTCTCGGTTACGTTGTTATTTTATTTATTTACATTTTATTCATCGAATTATGTGCAATATATAAAAGTTACTTACGCTATAACGTAAAGTTTATCAATAAAATGGTTAAATGCAAACTGTTAAGGAATTTAAAAAAATATATAAGAAAGAAAAAAAAACAGAAGAAAGAATTCAATCGCGATACGCTAAAAATTTACTAGGAAACATAAGAATTTAAATTTTAAGTTCTCACATCCTATATAACGCAAAATATAAACGTAATCAAAGTCTAATGTTCTAATAACTTTAAATACAACCAAGAAAGGAATTGATTTATTTTTAAATCAAATTTGAGTTTCGGAAAATGTTTAAAAACTATCATACGTGCAGTAAAATATTCAGAATCACAACAACTACTCGGATTTTTGCTATAAAGCAATCGCTAAAACTTAGCAACTAAAAGAAATTGCAAAGTCAACATCAACGAATTGGGATAAAAATTATGATTTCAAAATAAACAGTTATTTTACATACATTCTCGATGATAAAGAAAGCTACATTTTGAGGAAAAGGGAACGAGTAATATAACTAGCAGTTACTTTTAACTTGGATTATAGCTGAGCAGTCCTGCCTCAGCACACTTCGAAAAAGATCTAACATGGCTGTCGATACCTTGAATTCATTAGTTTCTCTTCCCGTATGAAAAGAAACACCTTTTGCGCATCGTGTTGCGCAATTTAAAACAGTTTTACAGTTTTTCTCTGTTATTTAGCAGAGCAGTATTAAACTGTAAAAAAAAAAAAAACAGTATATTACTATAAAAACAACAATTATTTTTTGCAGTGCAGCTTTAAGTATTTGGATGCCTGCGTTAAATAATAACGGTAGTTTTCTAACAAAAGAGTTAAGATTTTGTTATTAAAATGTTTTAAAGCTGAAGAATTTCTGTTTTTCCTATTCACTAGCCTAATAGCAGAATTTCTTTCAGGCCTCTGCAATGCAGATTTGAAATTTAAAAACCTATCTTCAAGATGAACTACGTTAAGGTTAATCGTTGAAACTAAATCAGTACCGAGAAATATTTAAAATAAGATACTAATACAAGTACATGTTACCTGTTTATTACATTTCAGTAAATGCGGTGCAAATATTCACTATCTGAAATTGAAGTTGCTTTAAAAAAAATATATATAGTATTTTTTTTTGTCCGAGCTAAAAAAAAAATGGTATGCAGAATTTCGGAAGAATCTGCGACGCTTGTTGCAGCATCGAGCAGCATTTGCTACCAGGTTTACACAGTAAAAACAATTCAGAAACGTTCATGGAAAACGATAGACCATCCTGAACCTTTTCCGGATCTTAAAAATTCAGAAATGTCCCTGGTTAAAGCCATCCATGTCTCTGGAACCTTCATAAAAAATTAGGTAATAAATAGGTTTAAAATAATAGCTTTTCACCTTCCTGATTTACCGAGAGAGGTCCAAACGCATTATTTTAACCGTGATCAAACCTAAGGCAAAATTTCAAGTAAGTACCAAGAAATTTACTTTCCTGCGGTTCTTGCAGCGCTATGCGAATTAAGAGAGACATTCGCTTTCATTGACAGCTTTCTTTTTTTAGACGGAGTGTAAACGAACTGAAGACGATGCATTTAATAAATACGCTCAGTTAACCTTAAACAGGTTGATAAAAATATTTTTCATAGCAGTGAGAAGTTTGCATTCGTTTTTGCGGAGGTGTATTCAGTAATCAGGGATGTTCAAAAATTAATAAATGTTCTACTATTAATATTCTTTAAAATCAATATTAAGAATTTAAAAAAAGTTTAATGCTATTTTCCGCAGAATTCCTTTTTGTGTAGCAAAATAAAAATTTTGAAAAGGAAATTAATTGTATAATAAAATCCGGCTCTTTATCAACTGCTCTATGTATTTGCTTTTCCTTTGAAAAGATAAGTAACAAACATTCGTAAAATATTTTCCATACTTTACTTTTCTTCTTTTTGAATGGAAAGAAACCAGGAAATAGAAAAGTAATTTAAAAATGGAATTCAAATCTGAAAATTTTGTTGTCAACTTTAAATTATTTTCTGTATCATAAATAATGACACATTACTTCAGTCCGTGTGCACACAGCTAATGTCCTTATTGCAATCTGCAGCTTTTTGCACAAACAGCCGCAACAGCAGAAAAACACGCATGCCTACAATACGGAAAGAGATTTAAAACCGTCTGGTTTGGAACGTAAAGCTATCTACATATTGATCTTTGTTATAAATCACGCACAACGACTCTTTTCTTGTCTTCGGATGCCAATCTAACTCTCAAACCATCGAAATTTCTTTTAGGCCATTTATCTACGACATGGTCAGTTAGACACATAAATGAGTTTGAAGACGGTAATGCGTGAACATTTTCTATAAAATTTTCTTCGACCAATTTTCTTTTAAGACGATCACTTTCATCATGTCCTTCCTCAGAAGCATGTGTATTGGATGCATGGCTGCTTCATTTGGAAGATATTTATTTCTTCGTGTTTTCATGTATTCTCATCAAATTCCACTTTAAATCCCTCCATTTTTCATATTGTTCCGTTTTCCAGGAATGTTGTCAGGCACGATTTCATTTATATATGATTCGTGCTTTTGCCGTGGAAATTGATGTTTCCAACGAAAATCAAACTATACAGGGACGCATTACTGGATTAAATATTTTGTTCAGTAAAACTTTTTAAAAAATAAGTTTTGATTCGTTCACTAGTTTTAATCAGATTTTTAAAAATTTCACTTAATAAAAGTAAATCATAACTAATGTAAAAATCATCATTTTTTGAAAAAAAAAAACACTGCACAGGTTCAACTTGATGAAATTTTATTGTAGAATTTTAAATTACAGTGCTTGCCTTTTAGCAAGTTTAACTTTAATTCACCATTAAGAACTGTGTCGCTGAATTTAGCTCCACAATTTACTAGTAACAGTAATAAAAAAAAAGTATTTTAACTAAAGTTCTGTCAAACTGCACCAATTAATGCTTTTTTTTATTTAGTTTTCGTTATTAATAATTTTTTTCTTACCAACTTACAGATATTTTTAAATATTACGTAGTTAAAATGTTAAAAATCTCCATTCCCTTATTAAGATGGGTCAGTGTAATTCATTGAAGTATGGACCAGCTGAATCAAAGCGAGAGAGAGACAGAAAAGGATAAAGGAAAAAAACATAAGAAATAACCTACATTACGGCAAACTCCATCAGCTATTTAGAAACATCTATGAGGAACATCTGCAAGACTCCGCACAGTCACATTGTATTTCAAAGTGTGAAATAGTTATAAATTATTATTTAAAAGTACGAATCATGTTTTTATAATGTCAATTGACCAGAAACTTCAAAATAATTATCGAATTTCTTGTTGCGTTTTACATCTGAACATGTTTATGTGTCGCACATTTTCATGTGTGCTGAAATGAACAATAAGGCGAAGGAAAAATCAAACTAAGAGAAAATTATATGTGAGAATTAATATTTGAAAACTTCAAATACATCCATGTAAACACTTTTAATGTATTCATTTAATGCATTCTTTTAAGTCCCCATAATACCCCTATTTAGTAGCTTTTGAAAAAAAAAATAGTTATTTTTTAATAAAGTAGTGAATTACGCAATAAATTTAGCACATAAACTGTTTGAGCTCACATTATGTTCCTTATTGATAACTCCAAACTCTTATTGATTTTTAATGCTTCATGAAGTGATAATGCATAGGTTTAAAATGATAGCCCTTAAAGTAAGTCGATAAACACGCATGATTCCCTGAGTTTCTTTAATGTGTTACCTATTCTTCGCTCGCCAACATTAGTTTCATAAATTACCACAGTTGGAGTAAGAAAATTTGTTTCCTTTTACACTATATCTTGTTTTATTACAACTGACCCTACATTTTTTTCTGTGAATTTATGTCCTTTAGCTGTTGATTTCAATACTTAGACTTTTATATACTCAAACAATATTTTGTTTTTTAATTAATTAGATACAAATGAGCTAAATTTAACATACTTTGTATTTCTATGCTTAGACATTCTTTAAAATTAATTAAAAGAAAAAATGATGAAGCATATGTATGGTAGCCATTAAATGAACATCTCCGTCTTTACATAAATTCATAATTGAAATTATTCATATTTGAGCAATCAAGTTTACCCATCCTCCTTCCTTTTTACGTTGAAAATATTTTTCATGATTGAGAGACGAGCTTTCCGTAACACACACACGTTATAATAAGCTGAAAAATATCGTCTGAAAGTTGTAACTATCTTTTAAAAGATTGAATTCATTTCTGACAATAAAAGCTTTTAATATCAAGGATTGCAGTTTTGGGAAAAAAAACCACGAAAATCATAATCCTCATCCAACCATGAAATCTGCCTTAATGATAGGATGTAATACCATTTCGAGACTATTATTTGAGTAAAGTGAGTATATACTGAAGCAATGATGTGTGTCGAAAAGGATGAATTTAAAAAATATATTTTTAACCGAATCTCATAAGGCACGTTCAATATCCTTTTGTTGCTTAAATTATACTATTTTATTTGATTTATGTATTTAAAAACGGCTTTAGAAGCTCATTCAACGTAAAAATTTTGAGGCATTTTAATGATGAATTCTATCTTTGTGTTATGTCGGTCATTTAAGGACACAATCCGATGGGATCAAATTTTAAACTAATCATTGTTTTTAAAAGATTATTTTTTTGTGAATTGAAAGCAATTTTATTTAGCTTTAGTGATTGTTTTCTGAGGAATTCGAAAATTCTTTTATACATTCAATAGTGTTACTACGAAATAAATCCTGTGATAATGATGAAAACTGTCCCTCAATTTAAATATATTTTTGCCGCGCCCATTTAAATCCTTGCGAAAAATAAAAACAACTTTTTCTGACACTTCCCATTAGAATAAGTGCAACAGTGTTTAAAAACTGGACTTGAATGAGGGAGCTCCTATAACAATTCTTCTAATTAATTCAGAAATTTACAAAAAATTCTGATTGCAAATTTATTTTCTTTCAATTCCTAGATAATATTAAAATTGGCGAAGAATGATTAATTTCCCTTTTGTTACAGATATGTTATTACAAATTAGCCTAAAGTTTTTTTTTTTTTTTTAATGAACTAAAATGAGCTGGTTTGTGCATCACATGCCTTCCTTTTTCGCTAATTCAATAATTTTTAATCAAGTCCCTCAGGAAAACACCAGCACCATAACCTTACCTGATTTAGAAGTAGCGTCACTCTCATTAAAAGGAATCAAAAAACGTTTCAAATTTTATCTAGTGGTAGAATCCAAGTCAATTCACCAAGGTCTGTAACATGATGGTCTCGGATTTTTTTTTTGAATTTAACATATGTTAAAAATTATTAAAAATTAAGAAATACGGCCCCCCCCCCCCAAAAAAAAATAATGGGCCGAGATACAGGCAGCCAAAGATGGCGGTCTTGACATGATTTCTCACTTGGGATTTTCGTCAAAATTGTTCAAGTCTCTCAGGAGCGGTAGAACATATTTTGTTGAGGTTTGTTTTATTTAAAAGGATATTGTTTCTTGTTAAAAAATATAAGTAGCATTTTGAAATGTGTGCTTTAGTTTATTTTATGGAGTCTTTTGAAAAAAAAAAGTTTAAAATAGTTTTTTCGATTTTTCTAAAAAATGTTATTCTTAAAATTTGCTATTTTTTTACATTTTATTAGTTCTACTGAGCACAACGTTTCTTAAAAAGAAGAGCTTCCACTTTTTCGTTTAAAAATTTTAGAGGTATTTGAAAGAATGAGGGTTTTTAACGAAATTTTGCGCAAAGGCAGACCTATATATTCAAAAATTTTTTTTCGCAGCAAGTGGCCAAAAAACACTTTTAACTCAGTCATATAGCGAAACTTTCATTTTGAGTCGCCAATTTATCCAGGATATTTAATTTAGTGAGAACTTAATTAATGATTCTTTCGGCGCTACGTTGAAAGTTTGCGTGGGGAAATGCAGCGAATCGGCTCTAGGTCGCGTTCTTGTTATCGTAAAAATAAAACTTTTGGATGAAGTCGAGACTCAAAATAAAAATTTAGCTATATAACTTAATTAAAAGTGTTCTCTGGCCAATTGTTGCTGCTGCTGCTGCTGTTTTTTTTTTTTTTTTTTTTGAATTTTCAGGTCTGCCATTACGTAAAGAGTTCCTGAAAAACCCTCATTTTTTTTAAATGCCTCTAAAATCTGTTAAAAGAAAAAGTGGAAGCTTTCCTTTTCAGGGAGCGTAGTGCTCAGTGGTACTAATAAACTGTAAAAAAATGAAATTGTTTGAAATCGTAATTTTTGAGAAAAATTTAAAAAATATATATTATTTTTTTTTAAAAACTGAAAAAAACTAAAGCACATATTTCAAAATGTTGCATATGTTTTTAAACAAGAAAAAATATTCTTTTAAATAAAACAAACCGTAACAAAATGTGTTCTACCATTCCTGAGATAATGAACATTAAAAAGTTTGACGAGAATCCCAAGTGATAAATAATGACAGGACCGCCATCTTTAACGGCCTGTATCTCGGCCCAGGAATTTTTTTGAGCAAAACGAAAAAAAAATTTATTTTTTTAATTTTTTATAAGTTTTAACATATGCTAAATCCAGAAAAATCCGAGACCATCATGTTACGTCACTTGTTGATTTGACATGGATTCTACCTAGTTTAATTTCAGCTTCAAATTTGAGCTTGTCGCGAACTGATGCGAAAAAGCGTTTTACGGAGATTACGTTTCCCAATGTCGGTATATTATCGTGATTTATTAGATAACTGTCTAAATATCGCCAATAGAGCCAAACTAAAATCGTATTCGGAAAATATTTATTTCACTAAATATGTCGCCAACCTTGCGGTGTATCACCAAGTTGGCGACAAACCTTGGCGACTAAAAGCTTGGTGATATGTAGCAAAGTATTTGTCAAACTTTAATATCATTGAGTTTAGTTATTTATCACTGAAAATAACACTGAATTCCCCTCGAAAAATTGTAAACGACTGTTTTTGGAACATGCGAGTGCAATCAAAAAGGGAGGTGCACAACTAGACCCACTAGCAGTCTACATACCAAATTTAAATTTTCTACGGCATACCATTTTTGAGTTATGCGAGATACATACGCACACGCACATCCATACATATGTACATACAGACGTCACGAGAAATCTCGTTGTAACTAACTCGGGGATCGTCAAAATGAATATTTCAAAAGTCCATATGTTCTTAGCTGTATCTCCGGGCTGTGGCCGGGTTGAAAAAACAACTCAACATTAATTTTTGGGTAAGCAAAATGGAAATTTAATTGGTGAAATTCTTTTCGCGAATATAATTCTTCCTTTGCTATGTAAAAGGATGAGTAAAGACAATTATTTCCAAGTACAAAGTATTTTAGAGGCAAATTTCGAGACTGTTAATGCTATAAGGTCGTCTGGGCATTGTAAGCAGGCAAGCAAGCAAAAACGAACTTAATTTGCTGTACTTACATGAATTGATGATAAAATACTTTTAAAAGTCTTTCGCGCTAACCACAAACGAAGAATCGTGTCTCGAGCAACACATATTTAACAGGAATTTCCTTTCTTTTTTTGAGAGGTGGGGGGGGGGAGAGAACAATAGTTTCACCCAAGTGTGCTCGAAGGTAGCATTCTCTTTTAATTTATCACCGCGAAAATTGCTAGAAAATGCTAATGACAAATCAAAAGCAACTTATACCGCAAAAGGAACACTAAGGAATTTCGAATGAAAGCTCGCTCAACCATCCGGTTCGCCACGCCACCCAGCTAACAAAAGTAAGGTTGAGGTGAGTGGTTGATCCTCACAAGTCGAGATCATGCATACGATATAACTTATTTCCACGTGTAAAAGCGGGCAATTGCAACCGTAGTGACCCAGAGCATTCATCACGTTAGCCTAATTATAGATCAAACGAGATCCTGTCTGGTTGCCGACTGCTCCAGTGGATTCTGACTTGCTTTTAAGTTTGCCATTTAACACTGCACGTTTGGCCAAGCCCCTTTGTTGTTCTCGAACAGCAGAACGTGCAGTAAAAGTAGTTGGAACTAAGTAATAGGCAGCTTATAACCAGGCACTGTCTGAGAGGTTTATATTCATAATGTTGGTTTGGGAATAACAAAAAATGGAATACGAACTTGAATTTTATGCAAATTTATGTAAAACGAGATTGGCCGTTTATTCTGCTTGCCAATTCAAACATGCAATGAAATATCTATAACTGAAAAATAAACTAATCTTTGGAAGAAAGATAAATCTCATAATATAAAAACGCATTAAAGGTAACCTCAAACAATTGGCAAATTTAAATATGGTGATCGTCAAATGTCGGACATTAGCTTTAGCAAAGAGCGGATCCGAGGGGGCTATGAACCCTCTTTAAGCGATCAAATGTAGCCTAAAGCTCAATTTTGGAGATGTTTATCTCTAAAATTTTCCCAGTCTTTGTGACCTTAAATTGCGCTTTGGCACTCCTTTCCGATAATGACCCCCCAAGCTGGATTCGCCTTTGCCTTTATGATGGAAAAACGTAGGTCTTGTAATAGTACGCCACATTTGAGACTAATAAAAATATAATGATTGAATAATTGAGTTCTATAGAAAACAGAAATATAACTCCGATTTTTCAATGCAACCAAAAACAACTATCCACTAGAAAACAAAATCATTGATTAAAACTAAGCATTGATTATACAGGATGATCCAAGAGTCACTCAAACCGTCATAAAATATTTTATTTCCAAAACACTTTTAACTTTAAATACAAATCTTTGGCCAGTTGACAACACCATGTTTTTCGAAATGACAAGCTATGTTTATTTTCAGTTTCTGTTCATACTGACACTTTAAGCAGGTTTTAGACTTATGTGTGCGTAGGTTAGGTTCTGTTGGGTTTTTTTGGTTAAAGAGCCTAAATAGGCTATACTGTGCCAAACAAGTGATAGAAAGTGGAAAAAGATGCCAAAGGTAAGATTGTTTAAGGAGCAAAGGTTGCAAAATGCTGCTTGGGCAATGGTGAACCAGGATCGGGAGTTCTTGCTAAATGCAAAGGCTTCTAATTATAGACTTGTGACTTTTCAGTGAACCAAGTTCTTGTGTTACGTCTGATAATATGACTAATAAGAAAACAACATTTCTCACGTGTAAAAACATATAGAATCAGATTTTTAAGCACAGTTTTTATCAATGAATTACATTAGCCATCAACGGTAACTTAAAATAATTCAATTTGATTGTTAGATTTCAATTTGTAGTCCCAAGAACACGTTGAGTAAAATTTCAATTTCTTCTGAGCTCTTTAAGCAATCTCAAATTATAAATTCATTTATGATGCCTGAATTCTGGCTCTTTGGAAGGCAAGTGCAATATTTTTCTCTTCACAATGCTCTAATCGTGCTGCCATCCACTCCAAACAATTCAGTTCTCCGAAAGCGGGAAATCAGTCGAAAGATTTGTGTCATTGAGTGAACAAACACTTGGAAGTGTATTATTAAAAGCTTTAGCAATGGCTTCAGATCAATGAGTAGTAAAATTTAACTAAATGGTAAAAATCCTTTTTTCCTGTGAAAAACCCATCTTTACCACACCAAACTAAAAACTACTGAAACTCTCTAGGAGGGTGGAACATTAAAGTAAAAATGACGTGTCATTTAGAACAATATAGTATTTCAAGCGAGCTAAGAAATTTGTACTTAAAATTAGTTGTATTTTAAATGTAAATTATTTAATAACTTGTTGCGTGACTTTTGGATCATCCCGTATTCTTATTTTTAAATGAATCATTTGTTCAAGAATTTTCACAATATCTTCTTGATGAACAGAATACCTTAAAAGACCACACTAAAGACACTCTTTTTCAAAAAAATATGTCAGAACTGCAGATTTGACTGTCCTACACCCTACACTTAGAGCCTCGCCTTCATGTGCAGCCTCATACTCTCAGCCTACAAAAGCTCAGAAAGGTTTTTGTATTAGTCTTAGCCCCAAAATGTGAAACTAAAATGGTCACCTTCTTTGATTCAAGATTCAGTGGCACAACAAACGTTTCTTATGGATTGGGAAGCGGTACAACAGTAAGTACAGTGGTTCAAAAAAAAAAAAAAAAAAGAAAAAAAAAACTGGAGGGGGGGGGGCACTCCTTTGTAGGGTAAATGTTATAGTCGACGTATTTTATTTGAACCAAAAAGTTAATTTAGTTTACTTAGGTAGCTTTAACTTTAAAAGCAGACTTTATTAAAACAGTATGATTAAACCAATTAAGAGTGAGTTTCCACTGTTTGTAAAATCTGTAGCATATATATTAACACACTATGATTGGTAACATAAATTACGGCCATGGATTCTGTTAGGGGTTATGCAACTTCTTATTTGTACCCATCAAAGGACTGAGGTGGTTGTTATCGACGTTCTGTGGCTGAGAAACATACGAATGTCTCCCTGATTATACACCATTATTACAAATTCGTTTTCCCCTCGTAAATAAGGCTTTTGTTCTAAAACACTAATGTTAAAACCTGAAAAAATAAATAAAGAAAGAAAGGAAGAAAGAAAACAGTATGAAAGCATGATAATACATGCTTATAAGTTTAAGTTTTTTTTTTCACGTTTTGTTTCTTTGCTTCCCCTACAATTTAATTGTGCTCAAATGTTAGATATATCAGAAGAAATAGCTTTTACAGTTCATAATTAATAGCTCTTTTTCTGACCCTTTGAACCTTTCATTCAAATTTCTCTTCATTTACATACTTCGTAACTTTCTTCGATACTACTTTTATGGCACAGTTGTATTTTGGGGATTTTTTTTTCTTTTCATCATGATCTTTATTGTTTATTACTCCAATGAATTTTAAGCAGAACTTATTATTATTTGAGGCACATAACGGCTATGTACTAATAATATATTTCTTTAAAAGCGTTTATTGTGAAATTTTTTTTATAACTTTCTATTAATGTGCATAAAAGTCATTAGAAGTTTTTTTACTCCGCGTAAAAATATTCGTATATAGATATTTAGTGTTTAATACCATTTTTTTCTGTGTTTCTTTGGTTTCCACAAAAACAAAACCCAGTTTCCGCGTCTGAAATTGTAAAAAAATATAAAATAAAGTAAAAAAAAATACTCAACGAGAAAAAAATTGCGTATGATTTTAAAACACATTTTCAATGCTGTTATAATATTAAACAAAAAAAGTGTAATTTTAAAATAACTCAGTTCGTTAGATTCATCTAAAAATGTAAATTGTTACATATTTCGGTATTAAATTTGCAATACTTCATTTTAAACTTATCTGTCCTATGTTTCATTGAAGATAAGACAAATATTCTCATAATAATCTATCCTAAACATATTCATTATGTCATATCGTTATTAGAAAAATCAGCCAACTACTTAAAAGGAATATTGATACATAAGCTTAAAGCAATTTATTTACATAAGAATTTAATAAGTAAAACAAAAATTGCAATGCAACATGGGCGTTTAGCTTTTTCGAGACATTCAACGGAAAGCTTTGTGATAACTACTAAAATGCCAACGAAAAACACTTATTAAATACATTTTCAACCGCAAATCACTTTATAGACGCAACTACATTCCTAAACGAAAGAAAAATACTTTAACAAGTTAAATGTTAACGCACCGTGTATGAGACACTAGTAAATACTTACAGGCATACTTGACTTGGATCCTGCGAACTAAAATTGCCAGTTAGCTGCTCTAATTGCATATTATAATGTTTGCATTGGGTTGGTCGTTCAAATTTATGTGCTGAACTGGCTGCAAGGTACATTTTTGGTAATAGCTCTTCTCAAAACTGCAAACTGCGTCACGATTCGTTTAACTAAACAAAGGAATGAACAAAGGCTATGTTCAAAGTATTCAAAACTAGACGAAACACGAATTATGATTAACAATTGAATGGCGTGCATGCACGTCAAAGTTAAATAAGTTTGTGCGTCTTAGGTATGAACTGCGTGAACTGTTTATCTCATTCAAAACTACTGTAACTGAGTATAACAAAAGATAGCCAATGAACTATTTGCTTATATTTATCTTTAGAAACTCTCTTTCTAAATTTAAGGTCATTTACTTTTTTAACCATAAAGTGAAAGAAGTTAAGAATTTTCTTCCGAGAAAATAGAAAATAATCAGTAATTTTAATATGACGTATTTTCAGTCACATACGCAAACGCACACTCTTGAATTTTCAAAAAAGTTGCAGCTCTGTTTTGACTTACTTACTTACTAAGTTGAAGAGGACAATTTTACTAGCTAATTTTACTGTTGCTGCTTTATGGTGTAAAACTTTCATTAGCGATGAGATAAATGCTTTCAAAGTGCTATTCCCATATTATCTAGCAAGGGTACAGTGCTCCTTTGAAATATTTAGGGGGTTGTCTGATGGAATCTTTTTCTATTTTTAAGGGGCTCTAAATTAGTTTTAAAGCTTTATTTTTTACATAGAAATAACATAATGTATCTCCATAAAACTGCTTTAAATTTTAATTCGTGAATGTGAAATAATATCCACTGGTAGCCGTATGAGAGAGAGATTTATCTACTGCCAGACAATAGAGGTTACTACACAGGAACATTGGCTTATTTAGTTCAGATCAAGCTTTTAAGTCAACCCAAACAATGCAAAACTGTACCGAAGGACTTACGTTTGTTTTTTAATTATAACTGA